>NC_062533.1:20447541-20610041 GCF_022655615.1 Tachysurus fulvidraco
GGAGCTGCCTCTCACACACCCAGAGTATTATCAGGAGATGGGCATTAAACCTCCTAAAGGAGTCATTCTGTATGGACCTCCAGGAACTGGTTCGTACCATCATCATCATCATCATCTCAATTATTCCAACATTGTTCACTTCTCTGTCACATCATAAGATCTTGTCTGTTCTGTTATCAGCTCATCTGTTTGTTCTATAAGCCGAGGCTCAGTGTGTCTCAGCGTTATTACATATTATCTTTAAACATGTGAAACACTTTGTTTACTGTATTATTGAATATTAACACGAATCATTAACTGTAGCTATAAACAGACATAAAGGTGTAATAAAGGTGTCACTCAGTATGTTACTATAGCAGTGTTTTTCTCTGGTTAACTCTTCACTGCAGGTAAAACTCTTCTGGCCAAAGCAGTAGCCAATCAGACGTCAGCGACGTTCCTGCGTGTGGTCGGTTCCGAGCTGATCCAGAAGTACCTGGGTGACGGACCCAAACTGGTGCGTGAGCTTTTCCGAGTGGCCGAGGAATACGCGCCATCTATCGTGTTCATCGATGAGATCGACGCCATCGGGACTAAGAGGTACGACGGCACTGCAGTTTAATCTGACGTCATGTACCTACAGATTTAATGAGGAATATCAGAATTAAACATCAGCAGCAGTTCAAATAATATTATACAATAGTATTGCAATTCTATCAAATAGTCTCTGTAAAATATGCAAATAAATCAATAAATGATAAATATATAGATTTAACATTAGCATATGTACTTAATCATAGCAATAATTAATAATATACAGTTAATTAAATGCAACACACATTAGCTGTTAAATATTTGTCAAATTTTATTTTATTTAAGTATTTAAAACTTTTTAAATATTTATCACAAATATAATCAGTGTATTTAAATGTAATAGAATCCATTAATATAGAGTAATTTAATATTTAATTATTTACACAATGAGTATTGTTTATGTTTAAATCTATAATGCAAATAATTGTTTAAAACTATTTAAAATAAATAACGCAGATAAAGAAAAAGGTTCCTATTAACTCTGAAAAACAAATTAACAAGATACAAATTGAAAGAAGAAACAAGATTTTGCAGTTTTATTCATTGACCTTAATCGTTTAAACCTCAGATTAAACCTCAGATAAGGTTAGACACAAGACTGAATGGTCTGATCTCTAAGCTTCATCCGATCTCCTGCTTCTCTGCAGGTATGAGTCCAACTCCGGCGGCGAGCGTGAGATCCAGAGGACGTTGTTGGAGCTCCTCAATCAGCTGGACGGATTCGACTCGCGTGGAGACGTTAAAGTCATCATGGCTACAAACCGCGTCGAAACCCTTGACCCTGCGCTCATCAGACCAGGTAAACTTCCAGTCAGGTCCATTCCAAACCAGTCCAGACCAATTCAGTCCAAACCAGACCAGACCAGACCAATTCAGTCCAGACCAGTTCTGACCGGTTCAGACCAGCACTGAGCCCAATCCTGAGAATAAAATCTACTAAAATGATAAACTGTTACAGAAAACATCACAAAATAAAAGACTAATTAAATGAAGGTCTGTAAAGAGAATGAATATAAATTATGAAGTGAATTATAAACATTGTGTACAGAAAACATCCAGCTAGTAAATTATATACAATAAAAGTCTGTAATGAGACCGAATAAATATTATATAATACAGATTTGTTTACACTTTCAGTCAGTGAGTTGAAATGATTTGACACAGAACTTTATCATCAGGATGTTGTGTGGTTGTTAAATTCAGGTCGGATTGATCGTAAGATTGAGTTTCCGCTGCCGGACGAGAAAACCAAGAAAAGAATTTTCCAGATCCACACGAGCCGGATGACTCTGGCTGATGATATCAGTGTTGATGAACTCATACTGGCAAAAGATGACCTTTCTGGAGCCGACATCAAGGTGTGTGAGTGTGCGGGAGTGTGAGTGTGCGAGTGCTGAAGATGAAGCTGATATAACAGTCCTCTAACAGCACAGCACTGAATATTTAACTCTTCTTATAACAAAGACACTGATTAGAATTTTATATATAAAACTGTCAATTTTTATTTAGTTATCATTCTGTTTAGTCTTAATGTTGTAGAATGACCACAAAACATGATCCTGTCTCTTCTTATAGCAGCTATTAACTCTTTCCTGTCTGTGTGTGTCTGTGTGTGTCTGTGTGTGTCTGTGTGTGTCTGTGTGTGTCTGTGTGTGTCTGTGTGTGTCTGTGTGTGTGTGTGTGTGTGTGTTAGGCGATCTGCACCGAGGCTGGACTCATGGCACTGCGTGAGCGCAGGATGAAAGTCAGTAATGAAGATTTTAAGAAGTCTAAAGAGAATGTGTTGTATAAGAAACAGGAGGGGACTCCAGAAAGCATGTACCTGTAACTCTGTGTGTGTGTGACTGTGTGTGTGTGTGTGTGTGTGTGACTGTGTGTGTGTGTGTGTGACTGTGTGTGTGTGTGACTGTGTGTGTGTGTGACTGTGTGTGTGTGTGACTGTGTGTGTGTGTGACTGTGTGTGTGTGTGACTGTGTGTGTGTGTGACTGTGTGTGTGTGTGACTGTGTGTGACTGTGTGACTGTGTGTGACTGTGTGACTGTGTGTGTGTGACTGTGTGTGTGTGTGAGTGACTGTGTGTGTGTGTGTGAGTGACTGTGTGTGTGTGTGTGAGTGACTGTGTGTGTGTGTGTGAGTGACTGTGTGTGTGTGTGTGAGTGACTGTGTGTGTGTGTGTGTGAGTGACTGTGTGTGTGTGTGTGTGAGTGACTGTGTGTGTGTGTGTGAGTGACTGTGTGACTGTGTGTGTGTGTGTGTGTGACTGTGTGTGTGTGTGAGTGACTGTGTGTGTGTGTGTGAGTGACTGTGTGTGTGTGTGTGAGTGACTGTGTGTGTGTGTGTGAGTGACTGTGTGTGTGTGTGAGTGACTGTGTGTGTGTGTGAGTGACTGTGTGACTGTGTGTGTGTGTGTGTGTGTGACTGTGTGTGTGTGTGAGTGACTGTGTGTGTGTGTGTGAGTGACTGTGTGTGTGTGTGTGAGTGACTGTGTGTGTGTGAGTGACTGTGTGTGTGTGAGTGACTGTGTGTGTGTGTGTGACTGTGTGTGTGTGTGTGTGTGTGTGACTGTGTGTGTGTGTGTGTGACTGTGTGTGTGTGTGTGTGTGTGACTGTGTGTGACTGTGTCTGCGTGTGTGTGACTGTGTCTGCGTGTGTGTGACTGTGTCTGCGTGTGTGTGACTGTGTCTGCGTGTGTGTGACTGTCTGCGTGTGTGTGACTGTGTCTGCGTGTGTGTGACTGTGTCTGCGTGTGCGTGTCTGCGTGTGTGTGTCTGCGTGTGTGTGTCTGCGTGTGTGTGTCTGCGTGTGTGTGACTGCGTGTGTGTGACTGTGTGTGAGAGAGAAGCTGAAAGAAAAAGTCTGTTCAGAACCTGTTTTATACTATTTATGTTCTATTCACATTAAAGTTCTAGAAGATAAACGTGTTTGTGTTGTTATTTATCCCTAATGCAGACAGACAGACTGAAGGAAAAACAGGTAGATAGATTGATAAAGGGTTAGTTAGTATTAGGTGGATGGATGGAGGGATAGACAGACATACATGTTTATATGGACTGATAAAGAGCTAGACAGTTTGATGGAATAGATGGACAGACGGCATTCTGTATTAATGCTGTAAGAGACAGGGGACAGAGACAAACAACTTATGTAGGTGGAGAGACACAGAGAGAGAGACAGAGAGAGAGAGAGAGAGAAACATAGACAGGTGAATGGAGAGAGAGAGAGAATAGTTCTACAGATAAACGGTGGTGAGACATTTTATATATATATCTATATATATCTATATCCATATCCATCCATCCATCTTCTACCGCTTATCCGGGGCCGGGTCGCGGGGGCAGAAGACTAACCAGGGACGCCCAGACTTCCCTCTCCCCAGACACTTCCTCCAGCTCTTCCGGGGGAATACCGAGTCGTTCCCAGGCCAGCCGAAAGACATAGTCCCTCCAGCGTGTCCTAGGTCTTCCCCTGGGCCTCCTCCCGGTTGGACATGCCCGGAACACCTCCCCAGGGAGGCGTCCAGGAGGCATCCGGAACAGATGCCAAAGCCACCTCATCTGACTCCTCTCGATGTGGAGGAGCAGCGGCTCTACTCTGAGCTCCTCCCGAGTGACCGAGCTCCTCCCCCTATCTCTAAGGGAGCGCCCAGCCACCCTGCGGAGGAAACTCATTTCGGCCGCCTGTATCCGGGATCTTGTCCTTTCGGTCATGACCCAAAGCTCATGACCATAGGTGAGGGTAGGAACGTAGATCGACTGTCTTACTCTCTGACTTACTGCCGGCTATGTGAACCAAACTCCTGCTCCTGTCTAACCCTAACCTGACTGCCCTTATCAGAAGGCCCCAGATCCCATACTCCCAGAGCACCCCCCACAGGTCACCATGAGGGACACAGTCGAATGCCTTCTCCAAATCCACAAAACACATGTGAACTGGTTGGGCAAACTCCCATGAACCCTCCAGCAACCTGGCGACGGTATAGAGATGGTCCAGTGTTCCACGACCGAGACGAAACCCACATTGTTCCTCCTGAATCCGAGGTTCGACTATCGGCCGAATTCTCCTCTCCAGTACCCTGGCATAGACTTTTCCGGGGAGGCTGAGGAGTGTGATCCCCCTGTAGATGGAACACACCCTCCAGTCCCCCTTCTTAAACAGAGGGACCACCACCCCAGTCTGCCAGTCCAGAGGCACTGTCCCCAACCGCCACGCGATGTTGCAGAGGTGTGTCAACCAAGACAGCCCCACAACATCCAGAGACTTGAGGTACTCGGGGCGGATCTCATCCACCCCCTGTGCCTTGCCACTGAGGAGCTTCTCAACTATCTCAGTGACCTCAACTTGGGGGATCGAGGAGTCCACAACCGAGCCCTCGGCCTCTGCTCCCTCAGTGGATATATACTGTATATATAGAGACAGACAGAGAGACAGACAGACAGACAGAGACAGAGAGACAGACAGACAGATCTCTTTATTAATACTGTAAGCTTCACACTTAGATGGACAGACAGACAGACAGACAGAACCTGCAACACCAGGAAAACAAACCAAAAACTAGAAAGACATACAGACTTATTATTATACAGACATACAGAGTTTATTGTGTTTTGTTTTATTTTGACAAAAGCAAGAAAAAACATGAACACGTTGGAATGGAAATAAACTGAATTCAGTGAGCAAAATGTATTCTATAATAATTATAATAATAATAATCATAATCATAATAATAATAATAATGACAAGTTTCTCCTCCACAGTTGAAGGTGACCATCTGAGCAAAAATTAATACAAAAAAAGCCTAAAAAATTAAAACAAGCCTAAATTGTGCCAAATGGTTGATTTTTTTTGACCACTTAATAACAGTCCCTTATCTTTAGATCATTAGACTTGTGCTAATAATTCTAATTATAGCCCTAATTTAACATCTTCTGGCTTTAAGAACTTTCCTCACATTTATATTTCACATTTTAACAAGGTCACGATTTCCTTATGTCTAATTGTCCATAAACTTTTTGTAAACTGATTAAGTTCTATTCTGTAATCGCTGTGAGAAATGTGGAGCTTTAACATCAGCACAAGTCTAACATCAGGTTCGTCTCCTTATAGAAAAGGTCCATTACGTCACGTTCGTTTTCACTCTGCATGCAGGAAGGGGAGAAAAACCCAGAGAAAGGCTGAGGTCACGTCCCACGTCAGCCGAGCACCAGGTGTGTGTGTGTGTCTGTCTGTGTGTCTCAATCTCTGTGCGTCTCTCTGTCTGTCTGTGCGTGTGTGTCTGTCTGTGTTTGTCTGACTCTGTGTGTGTGTGTGTGTGTGTGTGTGTGTGTGTCTGTGCGTCTCTCTGTCTGTCTGTGCGTGTGTGTCTGTCTGTGTTTGTCTGACTCTGTGTGTGTGTGTGTGTGTGTGTGTGTGTGCATGTATGTGTTGTTTCTTTCGTTAATAACAGTGGGTCAGCAGGATGATGGAACACGACACTTTCATGCATTGGTTTGGATCTTTGATTGTGGAGAGAATTTTAATTTCAACATTCGATCTCTGTACAGAAAAAATTCTCAATCATTTTAGATTATTTTTCCAGAAGAGGTAAATAAAACATTTCTTTTCTTCTAAGATGGCAGGAAGTTTCACTTTGCAGTCATCATCTGTACAAATTCTGGAGAACAAAAAAAAAGAATACTGGTTTAACCATTTCATCATCATCATCATCATCATCATCACACTGCAAACTGGTTTTACATTAATATTGTTAATGAACTGATCATTAGCCACTCAGACGTCTCCTAATCTCTAATCCTCACTCGGTCGAGAATCCAACACCAGGTCTGAGTGATGAGGGATTAGAGACTAGTGTAATGTGAGTGTGTGCTGAAGCTTGTTCCTTGTTCCGTACCTTCGTAGTTCACCTGACCGTCTCCATCGATGTCAGCTTCTCTGATCATCTCGTCCACTTCCTCGTCTGTGAGCTTCTCGCCGAGGTTTGTCATGACATGGCGCAGTTCTGCGGCGCTGATGTAGCCGTTTCCATCCTAGAGAGAGAGAGAGAAGAGGAAAGAGAGACGGAGGCAGAGAGAGAGTAAGAGAGAGAAAGAATGAAAGAGAGAGAGAGAAGAGGAGAGAAAAAGAAAGACAGAGGGGGGGAGAGAGAGAGGAGGAGAGACAAAGAGAGGCAGAGAGAGAAGAGGAGTGACAAAGAAAGACACAGACAGAGAGAGAGATAGAGAGAGGAGGAGAGACAAAGAGAGGAGGAGGGGGGGCAGAGAGAAAGAAGAGAAGAGAAAAAGGAAGACAGAAAGGGAGAGAGAAAAAGGGAGAGGAGGAGAGAGAAGAGGAGTGACAAAGAAAGTCAGAGAGAGAGAGAGAGAGAGAGAGAGAGAGAGAGAGAGAGAGAGAGAGAGAGATTGTATATGAACAATCTGTACAGATAATCTAACATCAGGTCTGAACTCTACACCTGTCATGTTCAGGTCATGTTCATGTGGCTCACTTCGAACCGAATGCAGTGTTAAAACGAACCTTATCGAAGACCCTGAAAGCCTCCCTGATCTCCTCCTCACTGTCCGTGTCCTTCATCTTTCTGGCCATCATGGTCAAGAACTCTGGGAAGTCGATCGTTCCGTTACCTGAGAGAAAGAAATAAACACCATCCTTCAAACCCCTGCAGTGACCGACGGAGTTCATCCTGATGTCTGTTTGGAGCCGGAGATGTAGCTGATGTGAAGTAAACTTGTGTGTGCTTCTTCTGTCAGGTTCATCGTCATGAGGAACATCACATCACACAGCAGTCTCGTTCCTCTACAGCACTGTGGTGTCTCCACCTGAGCTTCCAACATTAGTAGCCATGAGACTCTTTTATGTTACTAGAAACTGTGTGGAAACAGAATCCCGGGTTTTGTTATTTGAGCTTTCACACTGCTCATACTTAACCCAGGATTAACATTTCATCCTCTTCATAATCTGATGTCTCTCACTGGACATGCTAATCTGGTTTATTTGCATATGTAACAGCTGTGAGCGCATTAAATGAGGGCTCGTCTCTCATACCTTTACTTTAGATTAATGTCCTCTACGCTAAAGTGTGAACCCGTCCTGCTCCCAGGTTAAGTGCAGAGTTAAAGACTTGTTGTTGCTATGCTGTAATATTTACAGTATATAGTCACAGAACCATGACGATGAAGGTTACTGTGTTGTTCGAGACTTTAAAGCTCCCGATAAGGACATCTGCTATATGGCAAAAATTAGCATAACATTAGCATCTTTATTTTGTCTGCTCCGGTTAAGAGCTTAATTAGAGTAATGCAGTAATTCGAGTCATGTGTGTTGTTAATGTTTACAGACACCACATCCACAGGACGAGTCACTGATACGACACAAATAAAGATAAAACTGAATAAAATAGAAATTCAGGTTTTCTTTTACTGGTCTTGTGTGAAGTGGATTTCTCTCTCTCTCTCTCTCTCTCTCTCTCTCTCTCTCTCTCTCTCTCTCTCTCTCTGTGTCTGTCTCTGTCTCTCTTGACTCACATTATTTTCAACACCTGAAATATTTTCAGCCACATCACTGAGAACTGTGTGTGTGTGTGTGTGTGTGTGTGTGTGTGTGTGTGTATCTGTCACCATCAGCATCGACTTCATTGATCATGTCCTGTAGCTCTGCCTCTGTGGGGTTTTGTCCCAGAGAGCGCATCACTGTTCCCAGCTCTTTAGTGGTGATGGTGCCGTCTCCGTCCTTATCGAACAGTGAGAACGCCTCCTTAAACTCTGCCAAACAAACAAACAAACAAACAAACAAACAAAATCAGGGCCAGAGATTTAAACCATAAAAAAACAAAGTTTCTCTAAAGAGGAGGAACCATACAATCTGATGATGTCATTAAACATCTCACAACACACACAAACACAACACACACCCAATAAACACAACACACACCATAAACACACAAACAAGTCGGGGCAAGTCGTGGCCTAATGGTTAGAGAGTCTGACTTGTAATCCAAAGGTTGTGGGTTCGAGTCTCAGGCCGGCCACGACTGAGGCGCCCTTGAGCAAGGCACCAAACCCCCAAACTGCTCCCAAGGAGCAGTAATCCAAAGGGTGTGTGTTCACGGTGTGTGTGTTCACTGCTGTGTGTGTGCACTTTGGATGGGTTAAATGCAGAGAACGAATTCTGAGTCTGGGTCACCGTACTTAGCCGTATGTCACGTCACGTCAAACAGAACACAAACACAACACACACAATAAACACAACACACCCACAAACACAACACACACCATAAACACACAAACACAACACAACACACACAATAAACACAACACACACAATAAACACACAAACACAACACAACACACACAATAAACACAACACACCTTCAAACACAACACACCCACAAACACAACACACACCATAAACACAACACACACACAAGCACAACACACACCATTTGAACACTGTAGTATAAATTATTTATGAAGATAGTGTCTATATAATTAAATTAAAATTAAACATGTTAAAATAGATGATTAAAATAGATTAAAGATTCAGCTCTTACCTGCGATTTGTTCCTCTGTTAGTTGATCAGCCTTTAAACACACAGCAGAGGGAAATATTATTATTATTATTATTATTATTATTATTATTATTATGAAATGTTTAATGCTAAAGGAATCTGCACAAGAGCTTCATCAGATTTATTAAGACACAAATCAGGACACGTTATATAACCTGAGAGAACATCGTGCACGACTCGGACACGGAGCCGAGAGATTTGACTTTAACATGCTGCACTATGTCAGTTAAATAAAGAGTGGTCCTGTAGCGGTGGGCGTGGTCTAATATTCTAATGAGCACAGTGTGAGGATTCATCTGATGTCTCATACAGCAGTGACGTTGGTGTTCTGTCCTTTGAGGCTTTTGGTTGTTGTCCTGTCAGGAAACAGACGTCTGTGAGCTTGTAAGCACTCAGAGTCTCAGTGACGCCTCTAAAGCTTCCAGTTGTGCAGGAAATCCTGCGACTACGCGTGACGTCACCGAGGCAGTGACAGGTGTACAGCGGCGCTTTATATCCTATTCATGACCACGTCATAAACGGTTAGTTCTCTATAAATAACTACTAGTTGTGAGAGGTTTATTACTTGGGAGTTATTTTAGACGTGCTGCTGATAAACTAATCCAACACGAATAAGGCTTTCGGCTCAACGGGTTACGGATGAGAAGGTGGCGAGCTGAGTGGATGGTCTGAGCTGTAATGACCACATCACACTGTGTGTCTCTGTGACTTTAGTAGGAGACGACAGAAAGGAAAGAAGATTCACGCTTCCTTGGACATCCCTGTGTCTTGTTTCCTGTTCCTGCAGGATATCGACACAAATCCCGGAGAAACTCCTCTGATGGTTCCATCACAGGGCTGAAATGTGTGTGATTACGTCACTCAGTGAATGTCTCGCTTTAATGGAGGCGTGAGACAGGGAAGCCTTTGTGTTTCACAGTTTAAAGGATTTCTTACTTACAGTAAAGCTCAGATGGTGTAAAAAGAACACATCTGGCAACTCTGCCAACTATGCAGACTAGTGATGAAGTCAAAGAAAGGCAACACATCTGCCTGAATACACTCTGGCTGTATGACATGAAAGGATCATTAATATTCATAATTATACAAAAACTGGAACTTTTAATTTGTTTATTATTTAAAATCAAATCAAATAAAATGTTGGTCCACACACACAGTATACCACACACACACACACACAGTATACCACACACACACACACACACACAGTATACCACACACACAGTATACCACACACACACACACACACACACACACACACACACACACACACACACACACACACACAGTATACCACACACACACACACAGTATACCACACACACAGTATACCACACACACACACACACACACACACACACACACACACACACACACACACACACACAGTGTATACCTCTCTCAGACACACACACAGTGTACAGTATATCTCCCTCAGACACACACACACACACACACACACACACACACACACACACACACACACACACACACACACACACAGAAACATGCTGATTCAACTCAACATTCACTAACAGTCACTGTCTGTCACACTCACACGTACACACACAGAAACTGCAGAGAGGAACATGCTGATTCAACATACACTAACACTGTCTGTCTCTCTCTAACACACACACACACACACACACACACACACACACACACCAATATGAACTCTTATCAGCCCACTGAGCCTGGAAAGCTGCTTAAATGTACACACACACACACACACACACACACACACACACACACACACACACACACACACACACACACACACTACAAGATTGTCCATGTACACATACTATAACACTTGTATTATTATTATTACTATAACGGATTACACATTATAATACCCCCCCCACACACACACTGAAACTATCCCTTATTACTATCTTATTTCTCTAATAAGCTCTAACAGTCGAATGTATTTATTTATTCATCATTTCATCTAACATTTGGTGTGTCTGTGTCCTGAGGAAGCTGTGACCTGATCATCAGACAAACTCTAACCTAAAGCCTGTGAGCAGATGTTCATGCATTCACAGCACATCTGTAAGCATCTGGAGCTCAGAGGGGCAGATCCTGGGATTTATGCTCATTTTACAGGATTAATTGTCTGCACTCAGGGATCATTAATAATGTTATAACTACATTATATTATTACTATATTATTATTATATAAACGATATATATGATAATTATAATATATATAATAATAATAATTAAATCATGCCACACTGATTGCTTTATGATATTTAGGAGCTTCACTTATTTTACATACAGTATAATCAGTAATAAAAGTCTATGGTGTTAATTTATTTATAATAATTAATGTTTGAATGAATCCACATGGACAGACAGGTCTATAATAATAAGGCCACGTGTTAAAACGGTAATAAACCACATACTAACATACACTATGTATACATCTATGTTTTAAACCTGATAAAGGACAAGAAATGCGACACTCACCATGTTTGTAGAGCAAAGTGAGAGACTGTGATGCTGTTTGTTCTGTCTGCTGTTTAATATGTCCCTACATCCGGGTCACTCCCACTGCCACTCATCACTTCCGTGTTTTTGCTGCCGATAGAGGGCGCTGTTGTAACACCGACTGTTTACAAACAACAGCATCATAACAAGCAACCTGTTTTAACTCGAATATAAAGGTGTTTCTGTCTGAATCACACAATAATCACACAACAATCACGCAATAATCACACAGTAATCACACAATAATCACACAGTAGTCACACAAAAATCACACAATAATCACACAACAATCACACAATAATCACACAATAATCACACAGTAATCACACAATAATCACACAATAATCACACAATAATCACACAGTAATCACACAATAATCACACAATAATCACACAGTAATCACACAATAATCACACAGTAATCACACAATAATCACACAATAATCACACAACAATCACACAACAATCACACAGTAACACACAGTAATCACACAATAATCACACAGTAACACACAACAATCACACAGTAATCACACAACAATCACACAGTAACACACAGTAATCACACAATAATCACACAAAAATCACCCAATAACCACACTGTAATCACACAATAATCACACAATAATCACAAAGTAATCACACAGTAATCACACAATATTCACAAAGTAATCACACAGTAATCACACAATAATCACCCAGTAATCACACAATAATCGCACAGTAATCACACAGTAATCACACAGTAATCACACAATAATCACACAAAAATCACCCAATAACCACACAGTAATCACACAGTAATCACACAACAATCACACAGTAATCACACAACAATCACACAACAATCACACAGTAACACACAGTAATCACACAATAATCACACAAAAATCACCCAATAACCACACTGTAATCACACAATAATCACAAAGTAATCACACAGTAATCACACAATATTCACAAAGTAATCACACAGTAATCACACAATAATCACACAATAATCACCCAGTAATCACACAATAATCGCACAGTAATCACACAGTAATCACACAATAATCACACAAAAATCACCCAATAACCACACAGTAATCACACAGTAATCACACAATAATCACACAGTAATCACACAATAATTACACAATAATCACACACTAATCACACTGTAATCACACAATAATCACACAAAAATCACCCAATAACCACACTGTAATCACACAATAATCACACAATATTCACACAGTAATCACACAGTAATCACACAGTAATCACACAATAATCACACAGTAATCACACAATAATCACACAATAATCACACACTAATCACACTGTAATCACACAGTAATCACACAAAAATCACCCAATAACCACACTGTAATCACACAATAATCACACAGTAATCACACAATAATCACACAAAAATCACCCAATAACCACACAGTAATCACACAGTAATCACACAGTAATCACACAATAATCACACAGTAATCACACAATAATCACACAATAATCACACACTAATCACACTGTAATCACACAGTAATCACACAAAAATCACCCAATAACCACACTGTAATCACACAAAAATCACCCAATAACCACACTGTAATCACACAATAATCACACAGTAATCACACAATATTCACACAGTAATCACACAGTAATCACACAGTAATCACACAATAATCACACAGTAATCACACAATAATCACACAATAATCACACACTAATCACACTGTAATCACACACTAATCACACTGTAATCACACAGTAATCACACAAAAATCACCCAATAACCACACTGTAATCACACAAAAATCACCCAATAACCACACTGTAATCACACAATAATCACACAGTAATCACACAATAAGCACACAAAAATCACCCAATAACCACACTGTAATCACACAATAATCACACAATAATCACACAGTAATCACACAATAATCACACAATAATCACACAATAATCACACAGTAATCACACAGTAATCACACAATAATCACACAGTAATCACACAGTAGATCATTAATTCTCACTCAGCCACATATTACAAAGTAATAAAAGTAAATTGTTTAAGTTTAAAATCAATACTATGAAAAAAGGCCAGTTAGTTTACAGACCAACAAAGCATAGACATTATTGTGTAATATTGTGTATTATTGTGTATTATTGTGTATTACTGTGTATTATTGTGTATTACTGTGTATTACTGTGTATTAGTGCGATTAGATACTCGGAAATCTGATTTCTGCCTTATTTATTTGTTTGTTTATTTATTTATTTTATTTTCATTCGATTTTTTATAATTTTTATTAGCTTTCTTTGTCAATTTAGTCATGAAGTTATCGATTTAGTTTATAAAGTTTTATTATAAAGTTTTATTCACTTGTTATATTAAGTGATTAGAATTAATTAAGAAAAAGTGTAATAAATACTAAGCGGTATGAATTTCCATAAGGCGAACGTTTCCGACACCTAAAGGGTCCTGAACACTGACTACGCTTTGTATCTCTCCGCACTTCAGGCTGTTGCGTCTCATCCTGCGGAGGGATACATTACTGTGTTGAGTGTTTATTGGTTATTTCAGTTCCGCAACGTTATAAACTAATGATTATGATTATAGAGCTTCATATTTATTATACAAACATTATTTACACTTTTATACCAATAGCCTTCTTAAACAAAGACGTCTAAATGACTGATTACTACACTGTGTTTTAAAACGTCTCTTTCTGTTTTTCTTTCTTTAACTTATGCTTTATTATTTGTTTACATTCTCATTTAATGTTTATAACGTTGAGGACTTTTACTGTCACCTGTAGCATTAATGATTATAAGATTAATAATAATTGCTGTTGTTTATTATAATACTAATTCATATACTTTATGTAATGTAAACAACATAAAATATTATTTTGTGGCATTAATTGTCCTGAAATAAAAGTATAAAGTATAAATGGCAGGGATGTTTGAGTGATTGAGTTAAAACAGCATCTTGTCTTGTGTATTCTAGCTTTACTGCATGTGTTATATATTATTGTTTCATAAAGTACAATCTATGTAATGTATATTTGTGTTTCCTTTATTATTTTAGATCTATGTAGGAAACAATAATGTGTAGATTTTATAAGGATGATTCAGTCTAATCTGTAGGATGGTAATAAAGTGTAATAGATGTGCTGTCTGATCCACACAATCTACTCCCACTGCACAGTAAGTGCACAGTGTGTCATAATGCACAGTCTGAGGTGACGATAACAAGGGTGTGTGTTATTCTCACTCTGGACACTCCATATGTTCATTAAACATGTCAATATTTGATGAGAAAATAAAGCACCAGGGATTAGAGGCTTCCCCTTCAGCCAGGTGCAGCAGAGGAAATACTGTATCACATAACACATGCATGCACGCACGCATGCACACACACACACACACACACACACACACACACACACACACACACACACACACACACACACACACACACACACACACACACACACACACACACACTCAGAGTACAAGGACGTTTTCAGTTGCTCCAGCATGACGAACAACACATGTACACCTAAGGCGTGTGTGGGTGTGTGTGTGGGTGTGTTTGAGTGTGGATGTGTGTGGGTGTGTGTGTGTGTGTTTGAGTGTGGGTGTGTGTACGCTCTGTTTATTGATGGGGAATATCCCTCTGCAGTGTGCAGAAGCACCGAGGACACACAGGCCTTTCTGTATTGGCAGGAAACACACACACACACACACACACACACACAGCATGACAAAGCAAGCTAAATTTTATAACAGAATCTATATTTCCAGTAAACTAATATATTGTACATCACTAAATTTATAAAATTACATAAACAAACAAACAAATAAATAAATAAAAATTGACACACGAAGTCTTTCCCACACTTCCCCAGTTTTAGATTTGTGATGTTCTCCTTGTTTGTTTTCTTGACTCCTGGCGTTCCATGTGATCGTGTCGAGTCCTGCTACGTGTTTCTGATGAACTAGAGGAGGCAGAATGAGAGAGAATTTCTCTCATTTTTATTACCGAACTCCTTCACTAATGCATCGAGACTAAAATAGCTCGTACGCTCTTTATTTAAACATGGGTCATTCACAATGAGAAACAAAATCTCTGCAGTTTTCAGGCTTAAGGCTGAAACAGACTCATGGGAGTAAAAATACATTATATCAGCTGTGATATGTTTCTAGAAGTATATGATGTCAGCATTAAGAGGAAAGTTTGTGAAAATAAAGTTCATTAAAGTGACAGTTATAGCATTCAGCTGAGACACTGCTGAGACGTCAATTCAGTTCAATTTCATTTGTATTCACTGTTAACCAGACGCAAAGCAGCTTTTTAGAAACCTATAAATTCAAGATAGAAATTCTACATTTCTAATTGATGTTGGTGAGGAAAAACTCCCTGAGACAATATGAGGAAGAAACCTTGAGAGAAACCAGAGGGAATATAAGTGAATATAAACACTTTTTTTTTTCTGCAGATGATGTTGTCCTGTTGGCTTCCTCAAATCAGGACCTTCAGCATGCACTGGGACGGTTTGCAGCCGAGTGTGAAGCGGCGGGGATGAGAATCAGCACCTCCAAGTCCGTAGCCATGGTTCTCAGTCGGAAAAGGGTGGCTTGTCCCCTTCAGGTTGGCGGAGAGCTCCTGCCTCAAGTGGAAGAGTTTAAGTATCTTCTTGTTCACGAGTGAGGGAAGGATGGAGCGGGAGACCGACAGGCGGATCAGTGTATCTTCTGCAGTGATGCGGTCGATATACCAATCTGTTGTGGTGAAGAAAGAGCTGAGCCGCAAGGCGAAGCTCTCTATTTACCAGTCGATCTACGTTAATAAGTGGTAGAAGATGGATGGATGGATGGATAAACACTGAGAGTGGGATTATAAATGATTATAAACACTGAGAGTGGGATTATAAATCATTATTAACACTGAGTGGGATTATAAATGATTATAAACACTGAGAGTGGGATTATAAATCATCATAAACACTGAGAGTGGGATTATAAATCATTATAAACACTGAGAGTGGGATTATAAATCATTATAAACACTGATAGTGGGATTATAAATCATTATAAACACAGAGAGTGGGATTATAAATCATTATAAACACTGACAGTGGGATTATAAATCATTATAAACACTGAGAGTGGGATTATAAATCATTATAAACACAGAGAGTGGGATTATAAATGAATGAAATCTCACTCCACTCTCACTGTCCTGTAATTTTCTACAGATGGTGTTCACCAATGCTGACGTATAACTTACTTTCTAGAGGATAAATGAGAACCAGAAATCCATGTATCTGCTGTCAAAATTAAAACCATGTAGAACAAAGAATCTCAACATGTTACAGACAAATATTCTATTCGATTCTGGAGGTGAACTGAAGTCTTTTGTGCCTTTAAGCCCAAGAAAGCGCTGGTTTCCTGTCAGAATTCTGTTAGTACTAAATTACTTCAATCCAATTTTAACATTAACATTCAGCAGTTAACATAAACTGCAGTAACTTTATACTGTTAGTACGCTGTAAGAAAGTGTTCATTAAAATAATCGGGTTTCCTGTTTTTTTGCTCTTCAAAGAAGACATTCAGTTTAATTTGGTTAAACCTGTGGAGATACCTCAGACACAGGAAGTTGTTTATTCTGCTGCAACTTTGGGGGATAACTGAAGTTAGTGGTTTTGGGGTCTGGATAGGTTGACAGTATAGCAGACTATTGTTAAGAGAGATGTTTTCAGTTACACCTGCAACAAAAAACACAATATATATATACAGTATGTGGTGCATGGTCCAAATCCCAAAATACTAACTTTTCCTCAGGTTCTGCTAGATCACATCAAGTTCCCTTCTACACTACCATTGTATGCATTTGGAGGCCTCTACAAAACATCTTTCAGTCTGTCTCTGAAACATAGACTGATTTTTCCGAAATAGTAAAAGCACTTCATCCTCAACACTCCCCCAGGTTTGTCAGGGATCTTTCCCTTGCTGGAATCTCTGAAAGCTTCTTGTTATTACTTCAAGACGAAATGGTGGCTCTAAAAGGCACTTTTTTTTTTATCAGCAGTTACTTGCATAATCTGTGACCTGCTCAGCATGCGTATTTATAACCCAGGTCATTGATGTCCTGGTCATACAGACTTACATTATCTTTATTTACTGCCTTGGTTATTAGTACATTTTAAAAAGGAGGGCATCATGGGGTAAACGTAATGGCTGCACATTGGAGGGCGATGTGGTAACCTAGTGCTTAAGGTGGACTACCATTCGGAAGGTTGTGAGTTTGATTCCAGTAAGTGCTCAGTTGTATACAGTGCTATAATTTGTAAGTTGCTCTGTATAATTGTGTCTAAATGCTGGAACACTTGCACCGAACAAGATGTGGATTATTTAGACACTTCAATAAAACTATTTAAAATGCATGATGTCATTTTAGATTCAGCTCTCAGACAATCTTCTTTATTCAATCTCAGATATTTACATGAGTAATTATACATTTTTATGCATATGAATTAATCTATTTTAAGCAAAATATAAGCCCCAGTATTTGTGTCCTTTTCATAAAAGGAAATAAAAATGACAGGAAACTTAGCTTATAATAAAATGCAGGGAAAAGACAGATGAGAGAAACCATTACAGGAAGCAGGCTCTGAAAGCACCGCTCTATGAACATGGCAAAGTGAGGCATGAACAGGAAACAAAAACTCAATAGAATGTAAAAAAAAAATCTCTAGCTGTTGCACAGGAAATTGAACCCACAGAAAAGCAGCTAAAACAATAGCTGTGGCTGGTGTAAAAAACATCTGTGTCATCTTAAGCACACACACACACACACACACACACACACACACACACACACACACACACACACACACACACACACACACACACACACACACAGTCTGGAGATTCTGACTAGTAGCTCAGGTCTCCTTATCATGACAAGGGAGCAGCATTCATCAGAATTACATTCAACACAATCATCCCTCAGCACCTGATTGAGAAGCTGAGCCTGCTGGGACTGAACACCTCCCTCTGCAACTGGATCCTGGACTTCCTGACTGGGAGACCTCAGTTAGTCCGGATCAGGAACAGCATCTCCAGCACCACCACACTACTGGAGTACTGGAGCCCCTCAGGGCTGTGTGCTCAGTCCACTGCTGTTCACTCTGCTGACTCATGACTGTGCAGCAATGCAGAGATCGAAAGATATCATCAAGTTTGCCGATGACACGACTGTGGTGGGTCTTATCAGCAAGAACGATGAGTCAGCATACAGGGAGGAGGTGCAACAGCTAACTGTCTGGTGTAGAGCCAACAACCTTTCTCTGAATGTTGATAAAACTAAAGAGATGGTTGTTGACTTCCGGAGAACACAGAGAGACCGCTCTCTGCCGAACATCGACAGATCATCTGTAGAGATCATCAAGAGCACCAAATGTCTTGGTGTTCATCTAGTGGAGAACTTCACCTGGTCCCTCAACACCAGCTCCATCACCAAGAAAGCCCAGCAGCGTCTCTACTTCTTACGAAGGCTGAGAAAGGCACATCTCCCTCCCCCCATCCTGACTACGTTCTACAGAGGGACCACTGAGAGCATCCTGAGCAGCTGCATCACTGTCTGGTTTTGGAACTGCACCATCTCTGATCACAAGACCCTGTAGCAGATAGTGAGGACAGCTGAGAAGATCATTGGGGTCTCTCTTCCCCCTACCATGGACATTTACCCCACATGCTGCATCCGCAAAGCCAACAGCATTGTGGACCTCACACATGTTCTTCACCTTACACACCCGTCACACTGTATGGACTGCACTGGAACGTACAAATCACTCAGTCGGTTGTTGTTTTGCACACACCACATTTCAATACTTCATTTAACTGCTGTTGTAAATGTTTACAGTTGTTGCACAAGATACTTTATAGTACAGTATACACACTGGTCAGTGCTATTTTTGTCTTGCATTGTTTTGTATTGTCTGTGTGCACTGCCCTTGTCTCACACTAGGTTGCACAGGTGGCACTTTATGTGGTTTGGATGTGACATTAGAGATACTCGAGCATGAGTAGATCAGATGTCTGATAAATGGTGTGAAAAAACCTCACGCGCAGCTCAGGACTCACAGCTGAGGAGTATCACTGCCTTTTGTTTATTATACTGTATCATATACAGTACATGTGTGTTTTGAGTAAAGTGTCTATATATATATATATATATATATATATATATATATATATATATATATATATATATATATTATTTATTTTTTTTTTTTATTGTGACATATGGCTAAGTACGGTGACCCATACTCAGAATTCGTTCTCTGCATTTGACCCATCCAAAGTGCACACACACAGCAGTGAACACACACCGTGAACACACACACACCGTGAACACACACCCGGAGCAGTGGGCAGCCATTTATGCTGCAGCGCCCGGGGAGCAGTTGGGGGGTTCGGTGCCTTGCTCAAGGGCACCTCAGTCGTGGCCGGCCCGAGACTTGAACACACAACCTTAGGGTTAGGAGTCAGACTCTCTAACCATTAGGCCATGACTTGCCCAAATACATATAGAATATAATATATTAGTACAGTATACACAACACACAACATACACAACACACTGATGTACAGTACTGATATGATACACAACGTTTTCATTTATTTCATACAGAACTGATAAGAATATAATTACGACCATTCTTCTCTAATCCATTATTGTAATTTTTAGTTTGTGATTCTCTTTTTAATCAATAGAGAGTATGTTCACACACATATACTGTATACACACAAATACACATGCACAGAGATACACACACACACACACCCACACACACACTGAGCTCTGCATTAAGAGAAGTGCTGAGCTGGGATGCCCTGCCAGGGATTTCCTCAGTCTGATGTATTCCCCCACTGTAGTGCGCAGTAATCTACCCCCTGCACACACTCCAGGACGACCTCAGGAGTGTGTTTATTGGAAGAAGCCACACTGCAGATGCAATGCAGAGGCAATAAAACTAGGCAGAATGCAGAGCGGTGCAAGAATCAGTGCAGATTTGCTCAAATGCATTACTTCCAGCTCAGCTGCCACTGGACAAATGAAATGGCATTTTGTGTCTGCAGAGTTAAGATCAATTGATGCTGCGGTACTTACAGCGCCTCAAGCTTCTGCCCGTCTGCTGGACGTTTGTGATGTCCAGCTGACGTCCAGAATTTTTTGCATTTCTCCCAGAACATAAACCGAATGTGAGGATGAATTTACTGTTGGAGACAAAAATCTCACATCACAAGAGATTTATGTAGTCGTGTCTCGAGTACGACAAGCTCATATTATTACTGACTGATTTATTGGTGCTGTAACTAGAGATGATCATCTACAATCCGCCAAAGGGATGATATCTTACAGTACGACAGCAACGAGAGCCAAACCTACACAAAATATTTGCTTTAAAGACTCTGTGTGTGTTTACGAAATTGAGCCTGTTTACGCCTCAGTATAATCTGACATGGAGAACACATGCAGTCACACACTAATACAAGTCTGCTTTAATGAAAATAACCTTAAATCTACCTGAATCTGTGTCAAGCATCTAATCTGATATTGTTCTCCATCATGGTAAAGACAGAACACACTGCTATCATATTCCTTAGCATATTAACCTTTAAACATGTGTTCATTTAGACAGATGAATCCCTTGTATATAAATATAAATATAGTTCACACGGGGTTGAGGCGAAGTTCTTTATTTTATTCCTTTAAGCTATAAAGGGTTCGTCGCCAATAAGCTGAGAGAAATGTTATAAATTCAGACCTCCACAAAGTTGACCAGAATATCTCTGTCCTAAAGGATGTAGTGAAGCTTTATATCTTATTTAAACAACAGAAACAAACTCCAACATCTGCACTGAACCTCACACATGAAAACAAAGCCTGATCCTTATTGCTTGTGTTTAACTATCCGTTATTTAGCACAAATTTAATTTTTACCTGCTTTGCTAATCCTGAACAAAGCCTGATTGAAGACGAGCATGTTAAATCATCTAATTTAAATCAATCCTGAAGCAGAGATGAACACGAAGCTGTACTTTCCTGTGGTTCTTTAAGGATTAGTGTGTATTAGACTCATATTAGTGGAGGATATTTAGAATAAACATATTACTCTGGAGATCCAGTTTCTCTCTGGTGCCTGTCACAGCTTGTGGTAGACAAATGAACACCTGACTCATTATTCGCTCCAGCTCACCTTCACGCTGATATAGAAACAGTATTAAAATCATTGACAGATACGAAATACGGCAGTTTACACTGAATGTGATTTCTTAACTCCGTTAATCAGAATAGCTACAATAATATTTCAGGCTTGAAAAATATTTTATTTCTTTCAGTTATTATTTGATTTATTTAAACAGCCTGTTGTACTTTATCACGCAGCATGTGGACAATATTGACAGTCTGATTGCACTCAGTCATAGACACAGAGTCTTAAGGACACATGCTAGTAACACATGCCACCCGACTGCAGTGCATCGTGAGATTTCATGTGTGAACTAGTTTCATTTCATATATTTCAACTATACAAGCGGTATGTTTTTCTTGCACAATCGCACTTACACCAAATGATGTGTTCAAGTGAAACACATTGTGGTTAGGATGAACCAAAACAAGGTTCTCCACAGCGATGCCACAGAAGTAACATTTTTGATTCCCCAAAAAACTTTGCAGTAAACTCCGTCTTTTCTTAGTGCCATAAAAAAAAACATTTTCCACTATACAATGCATCTTTTGTGGAATGGAAAGGTTTATAAATTTTAAACGTCCTTCTTTGAGCATTCACCAAGACCAAGAACTGTTTGAGATCTTTTATTTTTCATGGTTTGTGAAAGGAGACAGGAGACAGGAGACATAACCCAAGGATCACTTTATTGCTCTGTAAACTACAATGTAAAAGCAGCAGCTGACCAAGAGCTCTGATAACAAACCCTCTGAATAGGAAGAATTTCCGTCAAATGCGTGTAAAGTGAATTTTAAACAGAATTAATCCACTAGAAATCAGCAGGACGTAGGGAGCTTTACTGGAAATGTCTACTGCCCCCTAGCGGCTTAATAATAAACCCCTGTTCGGTGAGGCAATGGTTTATACAGCATATGTTTTAGTGTCAAAGCAATAATCGGCAATGAAATAAAATTAAATATAGTTAAATAAAAACATAGTCAAATTCCGACATGATGGAAAGTCTTTACTGACACTGCAGTTTGTTATAGTAAAATAATTCGAAATTAAATCATTACTAGTCATTTTTTAAGCTCTCCTTAAGAAAACAAGCTTTACGTCGTGTGTTTTATTTACGTTTTTATGAACATTGATGTAATTCAGCTGTAAGATATGAAAAATCTCACCTTCCCATACCGGGAGTCGAACCCGGGCCGCCTGGGTGAAAACCAGGAATCCTAACCGCTAGACCATATGGGAGATGAAAACGAGTGACGTCTCAGTAAACACTTTCCCACAGTCAATCGATTTAACTGGAAACGGTGAGTAATGTTTTTTTTATTCACACGCTTTTAATTAAATTCTACTCCATAACTAACGACTCAGAAGTGCTTTACAGTCACAGACCAAAAGCTTTTACTTGATATTTCGAATATAACCCAATGATTAGTTTTATTAATTAGAATTAATTATAAACAGCTCTTTCCATCCTAAATGACTCCTTGCTGTATTTTAACCTTCATCTTTGTTAATCAATCATTAATGAATTCAGTAAAATGATTATATAATAGAAATAAGATGTTACAAATCACAGTGCTATTGTTACATGCTGGTCAGACGGACACCTGGACCACCAGGTGAGTCGCCGTGCTCCAAGACTCAGGTCGGCCCACCGCCGACCGCTTCACAGTGAGTTCTGGAATGACACGATGGTGCTGTGTCTTGGATCTGGGAAAGGCTTGACATGGCCCAGGTTGACCGCTTCACATGTACAAAAGTCAGGACACAGTGGTCCATGATAGCAAACTCGGTGGAAGCAGTAGCTTGGCAGATTCCTCCAGGAATGGACCTGTTGTCCCAAAGAGACAGAATGATAAAAGGCCAGTGTGGACACTCAGGACAACAGCAAAGTCCATTCAAAGTTGCTGGTGGTCACTGTAGTGTGTCACACAATGGAAGGTTCCTTCATCTACTAAACTCCTTCATGTGTCAGCGTGAATGTTTTTCTTTTTACATTTGATAAAATGTTGGATCGACAGGCACGACTACACCACGCTACTTCATCTGGTAAGAGACTGTGAATGTGGTGCATACATTTATTAAATTAGGTCAGAACTTCAGCTTCAGAACAGTTCATCAAAGTTACATTCATGATATTTTGACAAATATTTATGGCAAACCAACAAAGTAAACCTTATAGCTCTGATGTCCTCTTGAAGATCCGGTGGAAGATTCAGTCACCTCAAAAATTGTCTCTGTCACCATCGTGTCTATAGCACGATCTAGAAACTGTCCGATTGCTTTGAATAAATGACATAAAATGCAACAATGACAAGTAGCACAGAACAGTCATATACAGTGGTGTGAAAAAGTTTTGGCCCCCTTTGATTTTTTTTTTTTTTTGCATGTTTGTCACACTTTAATGTTTCATATCATCAAACAGATGTAACTATTAGTCAAAGATAACACAAATAACCACAACATCAGTTTTTAAATGAAGGTTTTTATTATTAAAGGAAAACAAAATCCAAACCCACATGGCCCTGTGTGAAAAAAAGTATTTCAATTTGTTTGATGATCTGAAACATTAAAGTGTGACAAACATGCAAAAAAAAAAAACAACAAATCAGGAAGGGGCCAAAACTTTTTCACACCACCGTATATCTGTATTAGTATTGTACACAAGAAGACACATGCTCACAGTTAGCAGCCCAATTTATTCAAAAGGAACATAAATTACTAGTGAAGGGTTTCTGTAAAGCAGCTCGGTGACAATAAGAGCACTACAGAAATAAAAACTCTTAACAATGTACTTGAATTTTAGGGCCAAAGAGACAAATCAAATGTATAAAAAAAAATGCACCAGAACATTTTTTTAAATATTTCGATGGCATCGGCAGCAGGAAATCCCGTAGCTGTGACTTCAGTAGTGTATATTAATGTGGAGAAGTCCGACAGCTAGAAGTTCTTACACCGTGATGACTGACATGGCTTTTCTGGCGTGAATGCGCTGGTGCGTTTGAAACGTGCTCTGCCAGGTGAAACTCTTCCCGCACTGCGAGCAGTGATATGGTTTCTCTTCTGTGTGAATCTGCTGGTGTGTTTGAAGATTACCTTTTTGACTAAAGCTCTTCCCGCACTGCGAGCACTGATACGGTTTCTCCCCAGTGTGAATGCGCTGGTGTTTTTGGAGATCGCTCTGGCGAGGAAAGCGTTTCCCGCACTCAGAGCAGTGATGTGGCTTCTCCCCCGTGTGAATGCGCCGATGTTGCTGGAGAGAACTCTGGCGAGTGAAAGTCTTTCCACACTCCGAGCAGTGATGTGGCTTCTCTCCCGTGTGAACCACCTGGTGCTGCTGGAGAGAACTCTGTCGAGTGAAGCTCTTCCCGCACTGCGAGCACTGGTACGGCTTCTCCCCGGTGTGAATGCGCTGGTGAGCTTTAAGGTTGCTCTTGTTCGTAAATCTGTTCCCACACTCCAAACAACGGTAGACTTTCTGCATTTGTCCGAGAGAGCTGTTACCGGTGACTGAATCATAGGATATCTGACGGACTCTGGAGCTTCTTGTCAATAACAGATTATCACACTGAATCTCTCCTGAAATCACCACTTTCTCATATTCATCAGTGTGGCTTCTCTTGATGTGTTTTTCGAGGTCTGTTTGTGACGTATAAGAGAGCGAACACCACGAGCAACAGAAGACTTGCAAGTGATCGTCGTCCATTTCTAGAGAAAAAATATATATATCTTGTGAAATGACGCCAGTGAGGCAGATTCTATAAAATCTGTTTAATCAAAGGTAGACATCGTTAATATTCCCTGCAAAGTCACCAGGTGTCTCACACACAGTAAGATGTATTAAAGTTGAGGTCTCTGATGTTTTAAAGCCAATGTTGACATACTGTATAAAATCACCAAAACAAACACGCCCCTAACCCAAACGGGTCCCACCCCTGTATCGATAGCTCCGCCCACACATACATACGTAACCCAGGCGACTAACAGAAAGAAACGTGTCTTTATCATAGCTGAAGGGAAGAACAATACGATTGTAGATAAACAAACAAGCAAAAATGCCACACAAGCATAATGATGTAAAGGACAAAGGCATATATTAGTTCTGTGTAACAAAGCAAAACCAACGTTACTCACCTATCGAGAAGGAAAAAAGCGCCTCGGCGTCTTAAGTAAAGTCGGCCACATATTCACAGGTCGGAGTTTCCCGAGTCGATAACTCCTGAGCTAAACGCTGTTACTACACAAAACGCGGTTGTAGCTGCCTCTCTACATTACTACGATAGAAAAGAGGTGTTATTTGTGTAGTAACAGCGTTTAGCTCAGGAGTTATTGACTCGGGAAACTCCAACCTGTGAATATGTGGCCAACTTCCTGCTCCTTCAGTTCTCTC
Organism: Tachysurus fulvidraco; assembly: GCF_022655615.1. NCBI lineage: Eukaryota > Metazoa > Chordata > Actinopteri > Siluriformes > Bagridae > Tachysurus > Tachysurus fulvidraco. The sequence goes on from NC_062533.1 coordinate 20,473,829, forward strand.
CAGCGCTGGAAAGCTGATCCTATATTAACACGTCCTACTTCTTGTCCTTGTCGTAAGTCTTTCTTCTCTTTCTTTCTTTGTTTTTATCCTCCATGTCGATGTTAAAACCGCTTTCTGCTAATGTCACACATGTGCACTGAACACTCTCTCCGCCCATATCGACAAGACACGCCCCTTTCTGCTCATTGGCTACACATTTGTTTTGATTTTTGTTTAGTTTGTCGTCCCGACTAATTTTCTGAAGCATTTCTCAAACATCAGAGACCCCACCTTTAGGCCTCTGGGCCAGAAAAAACCCATAAATACCATAAACAAAAATTACTCAATAAATTAATACAAGTTTCAGAAACCTTAAGCAAGGTTCATGTTCAGGCTGTTTCTGTTCTACCCCAGAAGATAAAGATAGAAGAAGCACAGTGTGGAGTTTAAGAGAGCTTCAGAGTGATACAGATAACAAACTGTGTTGTGATGATTCTTCTGGTGCTGTAAGAACGTTTTAAATTTCCTGCTTCAATATAATTATTCAAAATAATTTGTTCCACACCTGGACGGATGAATGAGATTTGAAGGTCCACAGCTCGTGTGCAACATGTGCTGCTGTTCCACAGGATCTAACGAACACAGTCTAATCACCGTTACAGTCTGTCTGATTAGGATCGGGATCACCGATCAGACGTGAGCAGTAGCCGTGGGACTCGGGACAAAACAGAAAGATGATGTTTAGTTTGAGTGTTAACGTAGAAGCCTTACCGCAAACTGTCGTTGTACAGATGCTGCCATCGTCTTCGGACTCTTCCTCTTTTACAAGCATGATCTGAAATTCTTCATTCTCGTCGTCCACATGGCTGCTTTGCTCCACGGGACTCGATGTTCCCTCACCTGAAATGAGGTTATTTACAGTTAAATACTTTCATTTCAATGAAATCCCGACCCAGAGATTGTTGTCCTTCTTACAGAGGTAGTCTTCGTCTTCAGGTTCTTCCTTTATTACGGGTTTCTGGACATCCGCGGGTGTGACGTCTCCCACGGAGCTTGATGTTCCTCCACCTGGAATTTCATCAGGTGAATTTAAACAGGACAGATGTGTACGACAAAGCACAAAACAGAAGAGAACCGAGCAACGTAAGGGTGGCTCCATTCCCAAATCAGGTGTAGTTAAGACACAACAGTACATCATCAGACCATCAGACCATCAGACCAGCCCGTGACAGCCCTGTGGACTTACGGCGGTAATCTTCTTCCTGTTTAATACGTTTCCGATGGTTCACAGTGTCGACCGATGCTCCTCTGCCTGAATCTGTCTGTGTTTCTGTCCTCACATCCTCACTGCACTGAAAAGCACACAGTAATTACACTTCAGAAAAACATGAATCATCGCTGGAGATGCTGATGTTAACTCACAGACTAACCTCAGACTCATCTATAGGCCTTTAAAGCTTCATGACCGTTGAGTATTAAAGGCCCGGTGGCCTCAACTCTGAAGAGCAATCAGTCGGCCTCTGTGAGGGCCCGAGAGTCTCTGTGTCCTCTACATCAACTCTCTGATAACTAACCTACAGTAGTCTAATCTGCCTCTGTGTTGTTTATCATATACAATATTCACCTACAGGAAATGATCAGAAAACCTACAGTACATTCACACACTCAGCAAGTTTATTGCTGTAATCCGCCACCTTCTGTCCTCCCATTGGATGTCACCGCACTAACTCGCTCCACTTTTAAATAAAATTATATTTTTTCTCGACTGTGTCGTGCCACTGGACACGCCCACATCCCGTCACCAACGGTCACGCTCACTGGAGAAAATGAACGATTTTGTCACTTTGTCGCTGCGAGTCACTGTACATGTGAACATAGCATGAACCTTTACCTGACAGCAGGAGGTCCTGAAGGGGCTCGGCCGCACCTCGCCTGACTCCATTATGAAAAGTCTAAAAGATCCTGAAAAAAAAAGAAAAAGAAACCACTTTATAAAACAGAATCAGAACTACAGATTCATCATTTCATTAAATATATTTCATATAAAAAAAATTAACTGGTCTAAACTTTGACAACACAAAATAAAAAACATCCGGACAAGTCACAACAAACTGTTACCATAATACAGCTACAGTTCCCTTTGTTCCTTCTCGCTGCTTTTGAAGGCCGTGTAACTGGAGCTCTGTTTTACTCTGTGAACATGAATCTGACTGATGACTGCCACAAACAGTTCTGAGTCCATCAGCAGTCTCAGGCTCTAACGTGATGTCTGATGTCGAGACTCTCCTCTGGTGCTGATGGGAACATGTGTGAATACACAATAACATGTCAGTTGCTGGTATCATCAGACAGTCAGCATGTCTCAGGCCTGTATCAGAGGACAGGACCTTCACATATCTTGGTGTAGACTGTGACAACAAGCTGGACTGGAGGTTCAATACGGAGACCATGCGCAGGAAAAAGATGAACAGACTGGTTTTTGAGGAAGATCACATCAGCTGCATGAGCTACTGATCAAACAGAGGAACATCTTCTCAACTCAGTTCTAGCAGGAGGTCGTTCTTCCTTGTACAACAGTGTTCACCCAGTACAACAATTCATCAGTGTTTGTGAGAGCTTAGCTCAGTCACATCTGGTGCTTTGCTGCAGTAGGTTGCATTCTGTTTACTGGATCTAGATCAAGGACTTTTACAGCAGACATCTTCATCCAGAGTGATGTACAGAAGTGAAGGTTCATTTTTATTACTCCCTGAATACTTTTTACTTCCAGCTCTAATCTGGGAATTAAATTCTTTCATCTTAATGAGGGTAGTGGTAGCTCAAGTGGTAGTGAAGTTCTTGTACAGACCCTGAACAGCTCCATCAATGACATGATCAGGGACTAATCACAGTCCAGTCTCTTCATGGAGCATTAATCTGATCTGCTGGACCTGTTCTGTATTTATGTACATAATATAATAAGTAAATTAGATCATTAAAACATAATCAACACATAAATATGCATATCAGAACAGATTTGGTATTTATTCTGAAGCAGATTAACCAACGCTTTTGATCAGTAGTGTCTGATCTCATCTGATAAGGGTCTGATAACAGAAGCCACACCTGTGGAGATCAGATCCTTTTGTTTATTGTTGCAGTGACACCTGAGAGCCACAAGACGTCGCTGTTTACACCAGTACAAGGTTTCAATACATTCTGTGAAAACACTGAAAGCTTCAAAGCTTCACCCACTAATCACTAATAAACAGCGATATCACTAATTAATCAGTTAATTTATCGCTAATTATTCAATTAATTTATCACTAATTAAACAAATCTACTTCATCAGCAGGAGAAACCCAAACAGCTCAACTTACCTCATGACTTTAACGCACAGAGCAACATCTTTATTCTCCTCCCTTTTCCCATCAGTTAAAACCAAACCAGGGATAAATGTTCATTCAGACCGAAACCAGGGATAAATGTTTATTCATCTCAACTCAACCGTTCACTCGGAGGAAAAATAACAACAAAATCCTTCCGTCTTCTTCGGTGGTGTGTTCACAGCGCCGCCTGCTGCAGAAATCTGTAATCACAGCTACAAGGAACTGAGTGGTACAATCACACTAACACTTCCTCGTCCCTGTCATCACTGTTCCTCAACTTGTTTGCATTTCTTCTGTTATTAATCATGAGGCATTGTGACCTCACTATGCTGAATAGTGATTTTCATGTTTATTACCTGGTGCAGAGTGGAATGATTGAGGTGATGTGCTGCAGTAGGACTGTAGCTGGTTCCTCGGCTCCTCCGTTCCCCCGGACAGGACACGACTAAAGACGGCGGTTCAATGTCCACACAGTAATCATGATTCTTTGTGGGATGTTGTGAAAAGAAGCGAGTGTTTTCTCTGCTCTCGCACACACAGACCCACTGCGCCCTTCACCAGCCTCCTCCGACTCCCAGTGGATTTGGGCTCTATTAGTTGATCCGGTGTGAAATGTTTTGCTGCAGACCTTCGTGTGGGATGAACTAACGAGATGGTCACGGTGTGTGTTTACTAAAGATCGTGTCCTGAGCTCATTCTGGGCTGGGAGCTCAGAATTGTCTCTGAAAGTGCTGTGTTTTAAATATTTTATGCCGAATATTCATTATTCATTATGAAACTGAACATTCATTCAGTTTCTTGATTCTTCTGGATCAAAGATTAATATATTACATTTCTCTGCACATCATGTGGTGTATGTGACTAATAAACTGTTGGAAATTGTGATGCTACAGATTACAAAGACATTCAATACAATTATGTGCTTTAAAACAACAGTTTGAAGAAGAAGCACACATGGGTGTGATGGTCAGGGGTCCACAGGGTTCTTCTGGATATACAGCGTATCATCAATGTTTACAGTTCAAAAAATAAATCAGCTTTTTCCATTAAACTCACTACATTCTACAACCATCGGTTGTCACTTGTCCACACTAAGCATTAACGCAGATGTCAAGTCAAGAAGCTTTTATGGTCATTTACACCATATATATGTGACACAGTACACAGTGATATGAGATGACGTTCCTCCAGGACCAGAGAGCTACAGAGAACAACACGAGATAAAGACTGAAGTAAGTTAGTGTATCTGTACAACCTGGTGTACACAGTGTGAGACACAAGACAAGAAGACACTGTGAGACACAAGACAAGTAGACAGTGTAGGACAAAAAGTCAGTCAGGACAAAAGACAGTGAGGGACAAAAGACAGTCAGGACAAAAGACAGTCAGGACAAAAGACAATGCAGGACAAAAGACAATGCAGGACAAAAGACAGTCAGGAAAAAAGACAGTCAGGAAAAAATTACAGTCAAAACAAAAGACAGTGAAGGACAAAAGACAGTACAGGACTGACTGAAATAAAATATGTTGTTGTAGTATTTTTGTCTCGTGCTGTTTTATAGCAACAATTAAACATTATCCATTCAGTAAAGTTGATAGTTTATGAAGCTGTTTTGTTTTAACAGTTAAAGGTTACAAAACGTTTCACATCTGGTACAAAGGCAAGGTTTTCTACAAGCAGGTGTGTATTGACCACAAACAACACACCAGAGCTGAACGAGGATGTGAGGCGCGATACAATCTCCACCCACCTCCACAAAAACTCTTCAGCTTTGGATAAAAACTTTCTATCTTAAGAAACATCCGTTTGCACTTTTCACTACAGTGGTGATCTGTATCTGGAGAATACATGTTAAAGTGAGTGTGAATGAAGGTATCTGGTGTGTGTTCCTCTGACCATCACACTCAGTTTGGTATGCAATATCGTGCCATCTGTCAGAGAGACGGAGAAAAGAGATGTCTAGTATTTATGGTGAAAGTACAAGTCTTGTTACTGTTAGTATTAACAATAATGAAAAGCCACAAATAAAAGAGTTGAGGATCAGCTCAATTTTCCTACTGTTTGGAATGTAAATGGCTGGATTTGTCTTTTAAAACATGCATTATTCTTAATACAAAACTCTACGTGCTTCTGCTGGTCCTGTCGTAGATTGTTTGGATTAAGTTTAATTTCCGATGTCTGTTTTGGGTGCCAATATTTTTTTACCCTTTCTTTTATTAGTATTAAACTCAAATTAAACTGTAACTGAAAGTTCGACATTTTAAAACGTACATGTTTGAGGTTAAACACCACAAAGGTAGAAAGACTTTTCTCACGAACACATTCAGGCCTCATCCGATTTGTACAGTACAACCCTCAGGTCTTTACACACGTGCTTTACACCTTGCTCCAGCAGGCGGCGCTGTAAACACGAACTGCACCTTAAACTCACCTCAGAAGAAGACGGACTGCAGGGTAAACAGTGTGACCGGGTTTATTATTATTATGTGACAATATTCCTGACTTTTTCACTTCAGTTTTGTTTCTGTCTGTTTTTTTTTTTGAAGATGTTCTTTAAAACCTGAGGTAAGTTAAACTGATGTGCTGTAATGAGACGAACAGGGATATTAAATTGAAATAAAAACACATACAAACTCATTTATTTCTTCATATTTGCTGAATTGTTGTTGTTGTTGTTTATTACCGAGTCTCCAGCAGGTGATAATAATGATGTAGTGATGATAATGTGGTTTAACACTTTAACTCTGGGCCTCATGCATCAGCGCTTTAGTAAAGTTTCTGTATAAATGTTTGTATGTGCAGAGCTCTCAAGGCAAGAGTGACATTTCCAAACCCCCCAGCAACCCCCCCCCCCAAAAAAAAATCTATTTATTGTGTGTGTGTGAGAGAGAGAGAGAGAGAGAGAGAGAGAGAGAGAGAGAGAGAGTGAGTGAGAGAGAGTGTGTGTGTGAGAGAGAGAGAGAGAGAGAGAGAGAGAGAGAGAGAGAGACACAGACACACAGTTTGTTTGTGTGAGAGAGAGAGACAAAGAGAGAGTGTGTGTGTGTGTGTGTGTGTGTGTGTGTGTGTGTGTGTGTGTGTGTGTGTGTGTGTGTGAGAGAGAGAGAGTTTGTGTGTGTGTGTGTGTGTGTGTGTGTGTGTGAGAGAGAGACAGTGTGTGCGTGTGTGAGAGAGAGAGAGAGACACACACAGAGTGTGTGTGTGTGAGAGAGAGAGAGAGAGAGAGAGAGCACGAGAGTTTGTGTGTTTTAGAGAGACAGAGTGTGAGAGAGAGCGCGAGAGTTTGTGTGTGTGAGAGAGAGAGACAAAGAGAGAGTGTGTGTGTGTGTGTGTGTGTGTGAGAGAGAGAGAGAGAGAGAGAGAGAGAGAGAGAGATTATGACTGCTGGTGTTTATTGTAAGTTTTTGTTACCTTTTTGGACCCTTTTTATCATGTGTAATGTTGCTCCCATATAAAACAGTTCAGCACAAGCCCAGACATGTTTAGGGACATGATTGAGGATAATGTCTCATACAGAGACATGATTGAGGACAATGTCCCATCCAGAGACAAACTGTTTTGTGTTGAGTTCAAACCCACCATCGAAAATACCCTCTCTATTGAATGTTTTTTTTTCATCGGTTGTTGCGTTAAATCCTACCCAGATACAATAGTGCTATTTTCTGATTGGCTGTTGTGTAGCCTCTTTTTTTGATTGGCTAATAAGTGTCAGGCTCGACTAAGAACTGAGACGCGCTTGGTTCCTGCCCGTTTCCATAGAGACAGTGGTGCGGACTGATACGTTTTGGGCGCTGCGGCTTATCAAATATATAAAAAGTTTGTCTGCGTGAGAAATACGATGTGTGGAGGGAGAGCGTGACAAAAGACCGACATGAGGGACGTCACGTTAATGCGTGATACTTGACAGCATCGCTTGTGTATCTGTTGAACATCGTTAATCACGTGTGAAGTGCAAAGACACCACCAGACAGCTCATTTGCATATAGTCACGCCTCCATAAAAGGTCATTTGCACAAACAGGTGGGAGGGTGAAATGAACACTCAGGGTAAAGACTGAAAAACAGAAGTGAGTTATTTACACTCTTATTTGACAAATACGTAAAGATTTAATCATATGTAAAGCCAAGGCTAAATCTAGTGTTCAGCTCTGTACTGACCGACAGGCTCACACTAAGTTTATACACCTGCATTACTTTTGTCATAATAAAATTAATTGTTTTATTTCTCTTTATTTAAGGCTTTGTGTCGGCTCACCTAACACTTTCCGGTTGTCTCAATGTAGCTGATCGGGTGAACTAGCATGAGGATGTGTTTTTGATCAATACTCCATATCTGTGGACCCGGGTGTCTGCTAAATGCTGTAAAAATAAGAACAATAAGTTATTTAATCTCTAAAACATATTCCATTACTTATATATTAAAGTGCAATAATAAACAAATTGCATTAGTATGTTGACATTTAAAAAAAAAAAAAAATAAAACAAACAGGGAAAATAAGTGCTAGTTCAGGTGTTTTCAGGAAGAGGTAGGTTTTAATTCGTCCTTTGAAGACATCCAGTGACTCGGCTGTCCGGACCTCTAGGGGAAGTTCATCCCACCACCTCGGTACAGAACAGAAAAGTGTCTTGTAGTAAACGTCCCTCTTACCCTGAGAGGTGGGAGCAGTGGTGCAGTGCTGTAGATCTGAGGGTGTGGGGTGCAGTGTGAGGAGGGATGAGGGCTTTGAGGGAAGAGTGAGATGGTCTGGTTTTGGCTTTGTAGGCCAGCATCAGTGTTTAAATCTGATGTGTTCTGCTACCTTGCATGACTAGCCGTTCCACCTTATGAGCAGTCATCCGTGACAAAATGTCCACCAGTCATGCTGAGATCTGAGAAGAAACCGTGGTATTCGAAGGAGGGAAAGAGAAGATAAGTTGAGTGTCAATAATATAGCAGTGGTAAGAGAACCCATGTGAAAAATAAGTATACAGGGAGAAAAGCAGAGGACCTAGTGATGAGCGATGACCTAGTGATGAAGCTCGACTGATCCAGCAGCAGTTTCTCAGTAACAGCCAAAAGGACAGTCTCTGTGGAATGTGGCACTGTAAAGCCAGACTGTTGGGATCTTGGAGGTTGTTTTGTGAGCGAGAGACAGACAGTCGATAATAAACAATGTGTTCAGGGATATTAGAAAGAAAAGAGAGAAGTGATACCAGTCTGTGGTTACTGATGTCTGAGGGATCCAGGATAGGTTTCTCTTTATAATTGAGGGGTATCTTTAAGTGTGATATATTTTTCTGTCCATGGATTCTCCAATGATTTTGAAACAATTTTTTTTTTAACAATAGGTTATTGATTTGAACCTATTATTTCCATATAATGGAAGCAGCAGAGGTTCGACTGGGCTGTTGCAGAAACCCTCTCTACACTCCTACTCACTCACAGGTAAAGGTTCTCCACAAGTTGGTAATAGTTTGTCAAAATGATTCTTCTTACACAAGGAGATATACAAAGACTGCAGACCTTCTTTGTTAATTAATATAGTTCTTCTTTGCTCAATAGCTTTGTGATGATGTACAGACAGAAACGTGTACAGCTTCAGGCGAAGGCCCTTTGGGACCCGTCGACCCCGCAGACCATCAGAAACGTATAAAAAAGGAAGAATCTGAGGATGAAGACTACTTCTGTAATGCAACCTGGCACATTCTAGTCCAGTCTGATACTCATCGTAGTGTGATCTATGCTCAGTTTATTACTAAACACATGTCACAGCGGACTCTTCTGTTTTGTACTTCACACTTTTACTCTGTCGGATTTTCAGCTAGATGGACTTCAGTTGCTGCGAAAGGCTTCACACCTATGGATGAACAGAAACATGTAATAAAGGAAGAATCTGAAGACGAAGACTTCTACCACTGTAAGAGAACAAGGTGTTTTAGAGTCCAGTCTCAAGCTCAGTGACTTTGAATGATCTTATTTCTGACTGATCTTATTAAAGAACACATTCCTACATATTCTTCCTTTATTTTGCACAGTTTTGATTCAGAAGTAAAAGTAATTAAATTTAAATATTGGAATTTCAGGTAAAGGGACATCAAACCCCATGGGCCACTGCTCAGCTGCGGATGAACAGAGTGGTGGAAATAAGAATATAAAAGAGGAAGAGCATGATGAAGAAGACTACATCTGTACAAGAGTCTGTGGTAATGTTCTCACCGTAACACTCCATAATCTATATGATTTCACGAACACATTATAACCATTAAAGAGTTCTTCAGGAGCTTTCAAACTACACTCCTCCTCCTGTGGTCTACAGTGCGAAAAAAGAGGCCATTTTAACAGATTTTGGAGCTCTGTTTCTGTTACAGAGCTCTTAGGGCCTTTTTACACCCGGTCACTTTGTGTGTTGTCTCTGACCCGATATCTGTCTGATCTGTTAAAACTGTCCCATTTACATCAGGCCACATAAACGCGTCTCGGCGAATCGGATATCGATCCGATCTTTCTACTCCCGCCCAAAATGCTAATATATTTGCCCTCATTTCCGGGGTAATTGAAACAGAACACACTTTGGTGTCTGTGGTTTTCAGAACGCGATCAAAAAGAAGACGTAAAAACTGGTTACGTAGTCGAGTGACGTAGTTCCGTTTGGGAGGAGTATAGCGCTGACGTATGTGGCTTGAACAACCACATTCATTTACACCTGTCCAGTTTCATCTGAAACGCGTCCCAGACCACTTCCTGAAGGGGTTTGTACCATTTTTTTTGTACCTTTTTACCATCGGATAGCTATCGGATCAAAGAAAACGCAGGAAGTGACCAGGTGTAAAAAGCCCCTTTGTCTCACTCAGTTTTTTCCTGGATCAGACACGAATTTTTAACATATGGTGAACCTGTAGTTGGGTACGTTTGGTTTAAAATATTATAGATATAAATATTTACTTTGTTCATTATACAAACAATTTTTTTTCTTTATTCAAATTGTTTGTTTTCTGAGAATCTACTATTGAACACGGTATAGTGAATCAGTCCAAATTAAACCATGACAGGAGTGTCTTCACTTCCCGTGTCACACACCAGGATTACTGTCATATAGGATTATTGCTGTTGTCACACTAAGAGTGTTCGAGGGAGAAGTTAAGAATCAGGCTAATATACCGCTATAGATTCGTGAAGCGGTAATATACAGTGGGTACGGAAAGTATTCAGACCCCTTTAAATTTCAGCACCCCAGCTTGACAGAAAAAAACAGACATGTATAAATTTTTGCACATTTATTAAAAAAGAAAAACTGAAATATCACATGGTCATAAGTATTCAGACACTTTGCTGTGACACTCATATTTAACTCACATGCTGTCCATTTCTTCTGATCCTCCTTGAGATGGTTCTACTCGTTTTTTGGAGTTCAGCTGTGTTTTAATTATACTGATTGGACTTGATTAGGAAAGGCACACACCCATCTATATAAGACCTTACAGCTTAAGACCTAAACATAATTGAGCATCTCTGGAGAGACCTGAAAATGGCTGTCCACTAATGTTCACCATCCAACCTGACAGAACTGAAAAGGATTTGCAAGGAAGAATGGCAGAGGATCCCCAATTCCAGGTGTGAAAAACTTGTTGCATCATTCTCAAGAAGACTCATGGCTGTACTAGCTCAAAAGGTTGCTTCTACTCAATACTGAGCAAAGGGTATGAATACTTATGACCATGTGATATTTCAGTTTTTCTTTTTTAATAAATTTGCAATCAATTTATAGATGTCTGTTTTTTCTGTCAAGATGGGGTGCTGTGTACATTCATGAGAAATAAAATTAACTTTTCTGATTTTAGCAAATGGCTGTAATGAAACAAAGAGTGAAAAATTTAAATGGGTCTGAATATTTTCCATCGGGGGGCACGGTGGCTTAGTGGTTAGCACGTTCGCCTCACACCTCCAGGTCTGGGGGTTCGATTCCCACCTCCGCCTTGTGTGTGTGGAGTTTGCATGTTCTCCCCGTGCCTCGGGGGTTTCCTCCGGGTACTCCGGTTTCCTCCCCCGGTCCAAAGACATGCATGGTAGGTTGATTGGCATCTCTGGAAAATTGTGCATAGTGTGTGAGTGAATGAGAGTGTGTGTGTGTGAGTGAATGAGACTGTGTGTGTGCCCTGTGATGGGTTGGTACTCCATCCAGGGTGTATCCTGCCTCGATGCCCGATGACGCCTGAGATAGGCACAGGCTCCCTGTGACCCGAGAAGTTCGGATAAGCGGTAGAAGATGAATGAATGAATACTTTCCGTACCCACTGTATATTAAATAAAAAATAAAAAGATTACATAAGTTTGAGGTTATAATCTTCCATGTAACATATGTGCTTATATTATTGTTTATATCAGAGACTTTTACATTCGTACTTTGTTACAAAAATGGTTCAGATAGTGCCTGTTCTAAGTTTCTAAAGCTGTTTATTTTCTGTCCCAGAAACGAATGAGCCCCAATTAAAAGACTTCTCTTGCTCCTGGTGTTCCCTTTCCTACACATCTCAAATTTACCTCCAGAAACACATCAGACAATGGCATGATGATGAATATCAGAGACTCATAATATCAGGAGAGTTGAAAAATGGGAATCTGCCCAGTCATAAACAAACCGTCTCTGATCGCCTGAACAGAAACGTGTCTCATGGACAGAAAGAAGCGTATCCCTGTTCAGTGTGCGGTAAGAGTTTTTCTCAACAGAGCAACCTCCAACGACATCAGCGCATTCACACAGGAGAAAAACCTCATAACTGCTCAGAGTGCGGGAAAACTTTCGCTCACAAATGTAATCTTCAACGACACCAGCGCATTCACGGCCAAGGGAAGAACTACAGCTGCTCGGTGTGCGGGAAGAGTTTTGCCCAACAGAGTTACCTGCAGCAACACCAGGTCATACATACAGGACAGAAACCGTATCAGTGCTCAGAGTGCGGGAAGAGTTTTATTCGACAGAGTGATCTCCAGCAGCACCTAGTGATCCACACAGGAGAGAAGCCACACCGCTGCTCAGAGTGTGGGAAGAGTTTTATCAGACAGAGTCACCTCCTCCGACACCAGAGGATTCACACCGGAGAGAAGCCGTATCGCTGCTCGGAGTGCGGGAAGAGTTTTGCCCAGCAGAGTTATCTCCAACAACACCAGCGTGTTCACACGGGAGAGAAGCCGTACCGCTGCTCACAGTGTGGGAAGAGCTTTATTCGACACGGTAACCTCCAAGATCATCAGCTCGTTCACATAGACGTGAAACCGTATTGCTGCTCAGAGTGCGGCAAGAGTTTTATCCGACAGAGCGAACTCCAAGCACACCAGCGCATCCACACGGGAGAGAAGCCGTATCCATGCTCAGACTGCGGAAAGCGTTTTAGAGGCAAGAGGCATCTCAAAGCACATCAAGTCATTCACACAGCCGAGAAGGCTTATTATTGTACAGGGTGCACGAAGAGTTTTATCAGACAGAGCGATCTCCAAAACCACCCGTGTCTTCACACGGAGGAGAAGCCGTACCACTGCTTTACACTGTGGGAAGAGTTTTATTCCACCGAATGCTCCTGATACGTTCACACAGGATAGGAGAAATTTCACTGCTCAATATGAGAGAAAAACTGTCAGTCATCGTTTCTAATATTCCTTTAGTTCTCTTATTCTTATGATAATATTGATGTTACTCTGATGCATTTAAGATACCTTTTACTGACAAGGAGGCCTGACTTCCTAGTGATAGATTTCACATGATCATATTGGCATGATTTGTTTAGAATATGTACAAGTACTGTATATTTCTGTGTGTTTGTATAAAGTTTTATAGTAAATCATGTATTTATATTGTATAAAGACCAGTGAGTGTAGGAATTCAATGTCATGACATATGACCACTTTTAGTATAAATAATATAAAGCAATGACTGTGGATTTTGATCTCGGGTTTCATTCTCCCCGCCTTAATCAGAAGTTATTATAGCAGGTTGCTTAATTATTAATGATTATAACATGATGTATTTGGAATAAAGACTGTCACTCTCTCCATGTTATAACACATCATACAGTCATTTCCTCACCAGCCCCTGTCTTTCCTCTTCTTTTGAAGCTAATAATAATAATAAAAATATTCATTGATAAACTGAAAATCATAAACTTTTAAAAGATCTATAGTGAAAACTACCATGGTGGAACATTTAAAGCTGTATCTTTAATAGATTCTGTCCATAAACAACAAACAGTGTTTACAATGTCAATGATTATAGGGTTTTGTTTGTTAAATAATAAATGCTTTATTTATCAATTCAGTATTAGTCCTAGGTTTTCGATCATAGATGTAGATTGTCTTTGTGAATGAAGTGTTATTATAGGGAGAAAAGGAGAGGACCGTGTACTGAGCCCTGTGGGACATCAGTAGAGAGACTGCATGGAGCAGATGTCACCCCCTTCCATGCTACCTGATATGAGCAAATTTCCAGGTAGGAAGCAAACCATTCCGATGCTGATCCACCAATTCCAAGACTCCTGAGGTTGGACTAGAGAGTCTTGTGTTTGACCGTATCAAATGCTGTTGAAAGGTCCAGGAGGATGAGGACAGATGAAGCTTGGCTGATCAAGCAACAGGTAGTTTCCCAGAGACATCCAAAAGGACAGTTTCTTTGGAATGTGCTGCTTTAAAATCAGCCTGTTGTGATTTTGGGTGTTTTTCTGTGAGTGATAAACAGACAATAGATTATAGACAATGAGTTTAATAAGTTGTTAGATAAAAGAGAAAAGTGATACCAGTCTGTAGTTACTGATGTCTGATGGATCCAGATCAGGAAAATAACCCTTGCTCTCTTGAGGGTAGTTAGTACATAAAAATATGTTAGGGATCTATTGATAATCATTGTGATGAAAGGCAGAAGGTCTTGCGAGATGGTCTGGAGCATAGTGGAAGGGAGTTGTTCCAATGGGCAGGTGGTAGGATTGCAAGACTAGATGAGTTGTAAAATCTCCTCTGCTGCTACTGTTGAGAAATGCGACAATGAAGGAGTGGGGGGAATCCAGACTGTGAGATGTAGGTGCAGTTGATTTTCTCAATCATTTGAATTTAAGTTGGAGGTGGAGCCGGGGGATTGAGTAAAGAAGAGATGATGTAGTGGAGCTTATGAGTGTTTTGTGCAGAAGCTTCAAGCCTTTCCTTGTAAAAGGAAGTCTTGGCAGAAGTCACATCTGAAGAGAACTTGGCCAGGAGTGTAAGATCTGCATCAGGTTGTGATTACTCCCACTTTCTCTCTGACTATCTTAGCTCTCTTTGATTGCTGTGCAACACATCTAAAAGTCAAGGAGCAGAACAAGTCTTCTTGGGTTTAGTGGACAGAGGGCAGAGAAAGTCCTTGGTTGAGGAAAGGAAAGTTTCTGTGCCTGAGTCCAATGGTAGTGAGGAAAAGGAGACAGGATCAGGAAGAGATGAGCATGCCAGAAGCTACAGAAGAAGGGGAAACAGAGTGGAGGTTGCAGTGGGCAAGAGAGAGGGAATGAGAGTTAGTTTTGGGTAGGATAGGGTGAGTGATGGTGAAGGATACTAATCAAGGATACCAGGTGATGATCAGAGATGTGAAGTGTCACAGACATTCATGTCTGTAGCTTTGGAAGGACGGGTGAAAGCCAGGTCCAGGACATTTCCTCCCTTGTGTATGGGGAGGCAGTTTTCAGGCAGCCTCATTTGCCCAATCCATCAGGGCAAATGAGTCCAGAAGAGTCAGGAGGGAAGAAGAGAAAAGACTGAGAAGCGTGTCCATTACTTCCAGGAAGATTCCTAGGGGACCAGGAGGGCGAAGGACAACAATTATGACAACTTTGGTTTGAGAGGTTACTGAAATGGCATGCAATTCAAAAGAGGAATTGGGTAAATGAGAGGAGAAGTGTGAAACATCATCTCCTTGACAACAGAAGACTGAGATTTAAAATATGGTTTTGTAAAGTAGATCACAGCAGTACTAGACACTAAACACCAACCCCCGATCAAATGGTACCGCGCCGCCCAAAGAACATTAAATTATTTCCATTTTATTTACTGTGGTATATTTCTCTCCGGTTTAACCGGGAGACGTCGAGAGGTTAACAGAGACCGTGAGAGGTTAACAGAGACGTCACCTAAAGCCGCACCAATACCGTGCATGTGTATCGGTACTTTGTCATGTTTAACAGAACTTGGTGTACGTATATATTGTGTTTGCTCAAATTTAACCCACAAATTGGCAAAAATGAGCATGAAACAGATGTCGTTAGAACTCTGTGCACTGGATTAAAGTCATGGCGGAATACCCTGAGCTTGCCACCACAGCACTTAAATCCCTATTGCCATTTCACACATGCTATCTGTGTGAAGCGGGTTTTCTGCAGTGACAGCAAAAAAAAAACAAAAAAAAAACCGGAATAAACTGGACATAAGCGACACACTTCGGGTGTCATTGTCTCCTATTACCTCAGATGGAACCGTCTCGTTGCAAAGAAACAAGCTCAGGGTTCTCATTGATTTAGCGTTGTAGTGAGTTAAAATGTTAAATCACTTTATATTCATTTTTTGGTGTAACTATTTTATTTTGAAGGCATGTTTAAATACAATTAAATAAAAATTATTAAATAAAAACAATCTAAAATATAAACAATCAGACACCACCCCCGGAATATTCGAATAAACTTCTAATATGGCTAATACGCAAACTAGCTAGATACTGGTAACAGCTCAAATTTAGAGATTAGCTGAGTAGTTATATATTTTACATATATATATAACATGAACATGAGCATGAGACAGCTGATCATGTGTGTGTGTGTGTGTGTGTGTGTGTGTGTGAACAATGCCCTCCCCCCTCTATATAGAAGTGAAAGTGAATTTTTTTTCGATAGCAAAGCACTTCTTGAGACAAACACAGTAAGTATCTAAATCTAAAGTTATAATATTATGTTCAAATATGATAATTAGTATCTGTCTTTTACTAAATTAATAAAAAACTGATGAAATTAATAATTCATGAATATAAAAATGTTTATCCTTCGCCTCAACTCTTGTAAAACACTGAGGTAAGATGAGAGGTATAAACAAATAGTCTTTTAAATTGTATCAGCCTTTAGAACCCTCCAGTTTTAATCCATTTTAATCAATTACCATGATTTTTCTGTTGTAATTCTTCCTTCAGATGTATAGACAGAGAAGCTCCTTGTTACATGGTTTCATCATGATGTTCAGAATAATGTTTTTTTTTTAGACAAATAGAAATATGATCTTAATATGTACATTTCCCTAATTATTATTCAAGATGAATTTACTCAAATAATATCTGGATTCTAGAATAATGAAGAGAAAGACATCAGACCCACCAGATCCCAGCTGTGTGTCAATAAAGAGTGACCACTCATTGGATTATATGCATAACTTCTCAGCTGGAGAATGTGCTACTGATCAGAGGTCAGTAAAGTGAAAGAGTTTATTACGCAGGCACAAATTTGCACTCAACTTCCATTTTATTTCCATGTAATTGCATTACATCTCCATGTATACAGATTTGTAGCTGTATTTGGAAAGTCTCCTTCAGTAAAGTTTGTTCATTACTGAGCTCCTGACTAAACACTCTATCTATCTATCTATCTATCTATCTATCTATCTATCTATCTATCTATCTATCTATCTATCTATCTATCTATCTATCTATCTATCTATCTATCTATTTATTTATTTATTTATGTCTGTTATTATTGTTTAATTATTTTTGTAGATATAATACAGCTGGAAGTAATGCTATGAACCATTTAACCCCATTTTGTCACTTCTAAGCCTTTGATTTGACTTTGGTTGTTTCATTATTCTTACATGTTTTGTGGCTGATTATGTTCAGAAATTTTAAGTGCAACACAATTAAAGTCTATATACAATCCACCATATATGAAATATTGTATTAGCACAAATGTGCATCAGTATTTGTTTTTTGTGCAGTTATGAATTCAGTCTATATTATGTGATGTGTTTTGTTTGTTGACAGTCGACAAAAACAGACATTAAACAAAACTCATTTGGAGCTAATATTCAAGGTTTGTATCGTTTTCTTGTGGATTACTTATGAAAATAGTTTGCAAACTTTTATGTATCCTTACTTACTTTGTAACCTTATAATATTTAGATCTCTTACTATGTGTTTCATACAGGATGTGGAACACAAAGTCATCACTCTGATAAAGAATGAGCTGAAGAGGTTTAGGAAGCTCCTAAGTCCAGATTACCCAGCATGCACTGAGAGGGAGGTGGAAGATGAGGAGGATCTGCACAGTGTCAGAGAGGGAGCGCTGAAGATCACACTGCACGTCCTGAAGAACATGAACCAACCAGACCTTGTTAACACACTGAAGAACAGTAAGAGATCTGAACCATCAATTCAATATTTGACCACATTGTGTTGGAACGACTGACAAAACGATCAGGAATCACCAACAGATTCCAACTATCATGATAGCTAGTAATGTAGATCATTCAAGATTCTGTTGGAAAATGTGGTGTTTTTAGCTTTAAGATATACAAAAAAATATAGACAAAAGAATGAAATAATTAAAGCAGTCATTTCCTCTTCACAAAACATAAACAGAGATTGTGATGTTGTTTATCAGGGATCCCTCATTATGTAATAATTCAGTGTCTCCACTGCTGTTCACTCCAGAGCATTGGCACATGTAGTTTATACAAATTTATTTCAATTGTATAGAGCTTAGTAACGTTAAGTGTTTGAAGATGCCACGGGGAGCTCTATGCCGGCAGTGTCATCCAACGGTTGGCTGGTGAGTCAGTGATGGTCTATGGAAGAAATATCCTTGGAGGGTTGTAGAGACCTCCTCATGTTAGCGAACAGTACTCTTACTGCAGCTTCCAGGGTGAAATACTCAGAGCCTTCAGACCAGGATTCCTCCTGGTGCATGGCAATGCCTGGGCCTCATGTTGACAGGAGGCAGTTTCAAGGCTTTAATGCCACTGACTGTCCCTCATGTTCCCCAGAGCTGAATCCAACTGAGTACCTCTGGGATGTTGAGTAAGGGAGCAACAAGTTACCAAATAACACTACAGACTGTTCAGAAGCTCACTAGTGCCGTATCCAATTTCAGTCTTTTACTTTGATTTTCAGTGTGATTTTTGACTCCAGACTTCAGTAGGTTAATGCTTTGGTTTCCACTGACCCCTCCGACATCATTTTGTTTTCAATGAATTACAAAATGTATATTTTCAACTTGAATATTTCAATCATCAAGATCCAATTCATGATGTAAGTGTTCCCTTAATTTTTTGTGCAGTGTATTATCAATTGGCAACAAATAGTGGGCACAATAAGACAATGGCATTTTTCCCATTTTACCCACTCATATTCTACACCTAAATGTTTTCATCATTAGCAAATTGCAATGTTATTAGAGGAATAAAATACATGCTAAGAACACACTGAAGTTGATTATTTTCCTACCTCTTGTAAGTGGTAGTATAACTGCCCTTAATGTTCAATCCTTTTTAATGCATTAAATTTAACCGTAGCACATTTTATTTCTTTGGTTATTAGAGTTGGACCCAGTCTCTGAAATTCAGCAAATGCTCAAATCTACCCTGGGAGAGAAATGTCAAAGAATTAATGAAGGAATCTCACAGCCTGGAAGCTCAGCGTTACTGAGTGAGATCTACACAGAGCTCTACATCACAGAGGGTTGGAGTGGAGATGTTAATAATGAACATGAGGTGAGACAGATTGAGGCAGTGTCCAGGAGACCAGCAACACAGGAGACACCAATCAACTGTAATGATCTCTTTAAGGACAAGTCCATCAGAACTGTGCTGACTAAAGGAGTTGCTGGAATTGGAAAAACAGTCTCTGTGCAGAAGTTCATTCTAGACTGGGCTGAAGGAGAAGTAAATCAGGACGTCACCTTCATGTTCCCACTTCCCTTTAGAGAGCTGAATCTGATGAAGCAGAACAATCTCAGTCTGATGAAACTTCTTCATTACTTTTTCCCAGAAATGAGGCAACTACAATTAATAAACTGTGACTCCTTCAAAGTGGTGTTCATCTTTGATGGTCTGGATGAGTGTCGACTTCCTCTAAATTTCCAGAAGAATGAGAGAGTGTGTGATGTGACAGAGTCAGCATCAGTAGATGTTCTGCTGACAAACCTCATCAAGGGGAATCTGCTTCCTTCTGCTCTCCTCTGGATAACCTCTCGACCAGGATCAGCCAATCAGATCCCTCCTGAGTGTGTAGACCAGGTAACAGAGATACGAGGCTTCAGTGATCCTCAGAAAGAGGAGTACTTCAGGAAGAGGATCAGTGATCAGAGACTGGCCAATACAATCATCACACATGTGAAGTCTTCAAGAAGCCTCTACATCATGTGCCACATCCCAGTCTTCTGCTGGATCTCAGCCACTGTTCTAAAGAGAATGTTGGGTGAAGCA
Organism: Tachysurus fulvidraco; assembly: GCF_022655615.1. Lineage (NCBI taxonomy): Eukaryota > Metazoa > Chordata > Actinopteri > Siluriformes > Bagridae > Tachysurus > Tachysurus fulvidraco. Next base: position 20,493,620 of record NC_062533.1, read on the forward strand.
GAGGGCGGAGAGATCCCCAAGACTCTGACTCAAATGTTCACACACTTCCTGATCTTTCAGATCAAACACAAGGACCGAAAGTACCATCAGAAATGTGACCCTGATCCTCAGCAGACCAGAGAGAGTATCATGGCACTGGGAAAACTGGCTTTCCACCAGCTGGAGAAAGGCAAACTTATCTTCTACGAGGAAGACCTGAGAGAGTGTGGCATTGATGTCAGAGAAGCATTGGTGTACTCAGGAGTGTGTACCCAGATCTTCAGAGAGGAGTTTGGGCTTCACCTGGGGAAGGTGTTCAGCTTCGTACATCTGAGTGTTCAGGAGTTTCTGGCTGCTTTATACACATTTCTCTCCTTCATCAGCAGAAATGTAACAGAACATCATACCTCTGATCTGTCTGATCTTCTTAACAAATCAAACATGTCTGATCTCCTCAGGACTGCAGTGGACAAGGCCTTACAGAGTGAGAATGGACACCTGGACCTGTTCCTCCGCTTCCTTCTTGGTCTTTCATTGGAGTCCAATCAAACTCTCTTAAAAGGCTTAATGCCACAGACAGGAAGTAGCTCTCAGAACGAACAGGATATAGTTGAATACATCAAGGAGAAGATCAGGGAGAATCCATCTCCAGAGAAAACCATCAATCTGTTCCACTGCCTGAATGAACTGAATGATCATTCTCTAGTGCAGGAAGTACAAACTTATGTGAACAGCATAGGAAACGGCCGCCTCAGTGGAACCAGTCTCTCTCCTGCTCAGTGGACAGCTCTGGTGTTTGTGTTGCTTAATTCATAACAAGAGCTGGGTGAGTTTCATCTGAAGAAATATGACCCATCAGAGGAATGTCTTTTAAGGCTGCTGCCAGTGGTCAAAGCCTCCAGAAAAGCACTGTGAGTATTTTTATTAAGTAAAAAAAATGGTCAAATGGTTAAAAAGATGGTTTGTTTGTTATTATTTATATTCGAAATTACTGCTAATATTTTAAGAAATATTTTACAGTGTCTATTTATAAATAAAAATTCTATAATCACATTTTCTATTAAGTGACCTACAGTATTAAAACAACCTCTATGAGAACCAGTAACACTCAAATTTCCAATAGACTTTAAATATTAGGTGTTCTGTGGTTATTTGTACTGTATATTTCATATTTTTTCATTTCTCTTCCAGTCTGCGTGAGTGTAATCTGGGAGAGGAAAGCTGTAGGGTTCTGTCCTTGGTTATCAGCTCAAGCTCCTGCAGTTTGAGAGAACTGAACCTGAGTTACAATAACCTGCAGGATTCAGGATTGAAGCTGCTTTCTGAAGGACTGAAGAATCCACAGTGTAAACTAGAGAAACTCTTGTAAGATTAATACCTACACACATACTAAGACATGTTTGTGTTAAAAAAAAACCCCTCTGCTTCCTGACAGGATTTATTCTCCACATGCAGATCATCAGTATTCTGGAACATTTACAGCATTTACAGCATATGCCCTTATCCAGGGTAGTTTATAATCTCTATCAAAACATATTCTCATGCTACTTCACTAGGTATTTTTGTCTCTGTAGGCAAAGGTTTGATAGATTTTTTTAAAATCTGATCTGGGAAGGCAGTGTGGCAGAATGGGGTGCTGTAGAAGAACTTGCGGAGCTGCATTCAGGATCAGTTGCAGAGGTTGTATTGCACATAAATTGACATTGTGTGGCAAAAAGGGACGTTGATTGGCTGCATGCTCAGTCGGATAGTATGATCTGAATTTTGTCTATGGAGTTCACAAGATATTTATATAAGGAGGCTTGTCCTGGGATAAAGTTTTAGCTTCTAACAATTGTCTGCCGGACATTCTGTGATCTATGCAGGAACACGAGTGTGTGTGGAAGGGAAGATTATGACGAGAGTGTCATAATCAGCATAGCAGTGTTATGAAAACCAGTGTGAGTATTTGACCTCACTGAGAAAGTGGGTTTACAACTCTCTGCGACCTGATATTACTAAGACTTTAGGTAAGACACAAACCACCACCATGCTGTGAGTCTTTCCGAACCTCTTGAGAATGGACAGGAGAGTCTTGTGATTGACTGTGTAAATGAGGATGAGAAGTTAATGAGGATTTATGGTAGTTTTGGCTGATCTTGGCATGAGGTTGATCAGTAACGGCAGTGGCAGTTTCTGTGCTGCATTGAATTCAAGACTGGTTAGGATCTTTGAGAAAGATGACAGCGAGAGCACTGATAGTAAACAATATAGTAAGGTGTGTGTTCATGTACTTTAATCTTTTGCCATTTTAATTGCAATGAATTTTGATTCATAAAACTGAATATGTTAAGTTTAAGACATGTTTTTTTCTGCAGGATGTGTTGCTGCAATATAACAGGTGAAGGCTGTGCTGCTCTGGCTTCTGCTCTAAAATTAAACCCCTCATCAAACCTGACAGAAATTTATCTTTTTGGCAATAAAACAGAAGAATCAGGAGTGAGGCTTTTGTCTGATCTACTGAAGGATCCACAATGTAAATTGGAGAAACTACAGTAAGTTACTGACTTTTTGCTGCTTTTTTACACACACACACACACACACACACACACACACACACACACACACACACACACACACACACACACACACACACACACACACACACACACACACACACACATACTCACAAACACGCATACAGAGGCAATTACTTTAAGACTATAAGACTTTAAGATTGTGGCAATTAAATGTTTACCAAACCTCAAAGGGGCCTCACGGCCATCTGCCAATCACTGATATGGTAATAACTATGACTCATGTACATGTAAATTTTAAGTGGTTAGCTGAGTCCGCTTATCTATAACAGTTAGCATGATAATTTATCTTTGTAATTTGTACATATTTAAATTTTAGATATAAAGTTCTGTTTAATCATTTGGATTTGTTTAAGATATTTAGGTCTCACTAGCTTTTAGGTCTCACTAACTCAAGTGGGCTGCTATTGTCAGTCCTCTATATCCTGTAGCTGGAATACATGTTAACACCAGAACTCTGGTGTAACACATAACAGTTGGTGTGTTTGAGAAATCTATTGCATATGATAGACTTTAAACTGCTGCAAATTGTAGCAGCAATTTTGGTAGTAAAATAAAGTGTTTAAAAAAAGTGTGTAAAACAGCACTGTAATAAACACTGTGCCTTGGTATCCCAGGTGAGCACCAGGAGGTTTGTTGAAGGTTTTCATATTTGTCTGTTGGAGAATTTAAGCGTTGTATGATATTTATCGCCATAACATAATTGTTAGTTTAATTATGGTTATGTTACATAGTTATAATTTAAATACTTTATGTTTTAGCTATTTTAGATTTTATATTGTTACAGCTGAATTTGTCAATCAGTGATGACTAGCTGTGATAAGCTTGTGTCTTGTTTTCTGTCTTACAGTATTGAGACATATTAACCCACCAGCAATTACAGACAAGAGCAGTTTGGTGAACAGATACCATCCCACATTCCCCGCAGTTACTGATTACTGATTGCATCCTTTTCTCCTTATTTTGATAGCAGTGGTGCATCACCAAGTTTAACATGACTGTAAAATGTTTGTTTTTGCAGATTATTGTTATATGAATTTAATCCTAAAAACAATAAAAAATAAACCTTTTGTTGACTTTTTAGAGATAAATTTTTAATCATGTGTTGCTTGTGTATATCCAGAAATGTATTGTTTACTTTTTAAACATAAATAATAAGAATAGAAAAATATAAGAAAATATTAATGTGAATCCATTTCATGTTTATTAACACATAAAGTAATAAAAATACTAATAGGAATCATCATTCCATAGTCATCCTAATCATCATTATCTTCAGCAGCACCATTTTCATGCACCAAGTACCCAAGATTATGTGACCAAATTTGGTAAAATATTTTACAGGATTTTGAGGAGGAGTAATAATTGCTATTAGATGAAATCAGTATTAGAAGTTATAGGCTAGGGTTCCCAAGGTAGGAACATTAGAACTGGACTTGGGGGAGTCAAGTCGTGGCCTGATAGTTAGAGAGTTTGACTCCTAACCCTAAGGTTGTGGGTTCGAGTTTCGGGCCGGCAATACCATGACTGAGGTGCCCTTGAACCCCCCAACTGCAATGGAAGACATCGGCCTGGTCTGACGAATCCCGTTTTCTTTTATATCATGTGAACAGCTGGGTGCGTGTGATTTGAATATCCATAGGAAGAGATGGCACCAGGATGCCAGAGACTGCTGAGCTCTTGGAAATTTTACACAGTCTCAAGTTTACAAAGAATGGTGCGTAATACAAAAAACATCCAGTGATGAGAGATTTCAAAATTGAAAATTGTGAGAACAAGACACAGTGGTGTGAAAGAAGGGAAAGCAGGAGATGAAAGCATGATTTAATCAGTTAGAAATAAAAACAAGCTACATGAAAAAGGTTAATTTACTTTATAGCAAACTCACCAACAATTACACCATTATCACTGCTGCCCACTTCTGCTCTCTGGACCTGCCTGATCTCTTTTGATGCTCTGCTTCTAGTTGGAAATCTCACCAACTGAAGGCACAAATGCTACAGATGGCCACAATTGACAAACTAATTCAATTTCAATTGCCTTAATGCAATTAATATTTAGTAGCATTAATATCAGAATCAAACATATTCACCTTCCATTTCAGAAAACTGTCTTGAGTTACTTTAACAGATAAGCTTGATTGATCTACTACTGTACACTGGTATATTACTTTATTCCTGTTTTCTTCAATGACATGTAAATTCCCGTTAGTGGAGAAGCAGCTTCATGTCTAAATGACCCCACACTTCACTCTGTACTTCTCTGTAGGTATGATGCTCTTTTTCTAAACATGGAGACTTGAATCATTGCTAAAGTGTTTTATTTTTGTTTCTTTGCTTGTTGTTCTCAGTGCAACTGTTTCTGTTCCTGCTACTTTCAGGTCATCCTGTAGCTCTCTTGGAGCTGCTTCTGTACAACTGGTACTGCTGGGGAATTCCATGTCACGACCAAAGGGCATATAGAAGCATATAGAATTACAGCATATAGAAGTGAAGTTTACCTCATTAACCCTGGCTGTGTGTCTCAGTATTATAATTACAGCACTATAGAAATGAAGTTTACCTCATTAACCTCAGCTGTGTGTCTCAGTATTATATTTATAGCATATTCAAATTTTTATATTTTGATTCAAGGAACACAGGATAAGATGTTACTATCCTTTGTGCAAGCATTTCCAAGAGTTCATGAACAGAGAACCTGAAGAAATTTAGGAACGCATCATCAGTAGTGTACCTTTGGTTCCTAGGGTGTTTCGGCCTTTCACACTATACACCCTCCCCAGAGGCGTCAGCGACAGGGTGATCAGTCCTACGCTTGCGTCCTAAGTTTACCTCATTAACCCTGGCTGTGTGTCTCAGTATTATATTTACAGCAGATTAGAAGTGAGGTTTACCTCATTAACCCTGGCTGTGTGTCTCGCTATTATAATTACAGCATATAGAAGTGAAGTTTACCTCATTAACCCTGGCTATGTGTCTCAGTATTATAATATAGAAGTGAAGTTTACCTCATTAACCCCGGCTGTGTCTCTCAGTATTATATTTATAGCAGCATGGAAGTGAAGTTTACCTCATTAACCCCGGCTGTGTGTCTCAGTATTATAATTAATGCATACAGAAATGAAGTTTACCTCATTAACCCTGGCTGTGTCTCAGTGTTATATTTATAGCAGTATGGAAGTGAAGTTTACCTCATTAACCCTGGCTGTGTGTCTCTGTATTATAATTACTGCATATAGAAGTGAAGTTTACCTCATTAACCCTGGCTGTGTGTCTCAGTATTATAATTACTGCATATAGAAGTGAAGTTTACCTCATTAACCTCAGCTGTGTGTCTCACTATTATATTTATAGCAGTATAGAAGTGAGGTTTACCTCATTAACCCTGGCTGTTTGTGTCAGTATTATAATTACAGAATATAGAAGTGAAGTTTACCTCATTAACCCTGGCTGTGTGTCTCAGTATTATAATTACTGCAGTATAGAAGTGAAGTTTACCTCATTAACCCTGGCTGTGTGTCTCAGTATTATAATTACTGCAGTATAGAAGTGAAGTTTACCTCATTAACCCTGGCTGTGTGTCTCAGTATTATAATTACTGCAGTATAGAAGTGAAGTTTACCTCATTAAGTTCTGGTGTTCTGAGTTCCTAGCCTGATTGTCTCTTCGTACGTAGCTAATCCTGATGTTCTACCCCTGATTGGAGTCTTGTCTCTCGGTGGTCACCCTGCCAGGGATTGATCTTCATGGTCAGTCTCATGGGATTGTTGTGTATGAAGCCACCCGGAGACGGTCATGTCTTCTTCTGTACCAATGTTGTGTCAGTCAGCTGTATGGTCTGGTCTTTATCAGCAATCAGGTCTGTGCTGAACTCAGAGTTTATGATGACCCATTAGTTCCTCAGGAGCTCTCGGCTGCACTGTTATAAACTGTCATAGAAAGGAAATTATTTACATTTACACTATTTACTGTAGAGTGTCACCCAAATTAAGATGAGTTTCCCTTCTGAGTCTGGTTCCTCTCAAGGTTTCTTCCTCTTATCATCTCTGGGAGTCTTTCCTTCCATCGCCTCCAGCTTGCTCATTAGGGATAGGGTTAGGGTTAAATAAATTTTAAACTTTATTTGTATATAATAATTAATTTATTTATATCCTCATTTTTTCTTATCAGTATACATTTGTTTCTTTTTCTCTCTCTTCTGTTTCCATACTTCTGTAAAGCTGCTTTGAGACAATGGGAAATTGTTAAAAGTGCTATGGAAATTAATTGGATTGAAATTTAATTGAATTGAATTTAATGGCACTGGCCAAGAATATGACCATGACCCTGGAGAAAAGACTTAAAGAAATAAATCCAAAATATGCAGCCAAAGCAGCCCAAGAATGATTTGTAGATATCTTTATAGTTATAAATACATACATTCTGTTCACATTAATAATACAAAATACAATATGGACTGGAATACTTTTCCCTCAGTGTATGTACTGTATATATACACTAATTGTGTTACAATACACACATATACACACATCTTAGCAAATCACTAGTTTAAATAAACTAGCTTTCTTAAAACACGTCTTGATTTATTTCATGCTACACAAGCTGACGGCTCCACGTTGGGGCATTTATGTATATTAAAAGCACCTGAATAAGTAAATCTCTGTCCGCACTGCAAACACTGTATTGGTTTCTCAGCTATATGAATGCGCTGGTGTTGATGGAGGGAACTCTGCTGGGAAAAACTTTTCCCACACTCCGTGCAGCAGTACGGCTTTTCTCCCGTGTGAATGCGCCGATGTATTTGGAGGTTTGAGTGTCGAATAAAACTCTTTCCACATTCCAAGCAGTCATAAGGCTTCTCTCCTTTGTGAATGACCTGGTGTGCTTTTAGATACCTGTTGGTTATAAATGTCTTGCCACACTGAGGGCAGAGAAACGGCCTTTCTCCTGTGTGAGTGCGCCGGTGTGACTCGAGATTGCAGTGTCGAATAAAACTCTTTCCACACTCTGAGCAGCTGTACGGCTTCTGTCCTGTGTGAATGTGCTGATGTTGTTGCAGCGAACTCTGTCGAACAAAACTCTTCCCACACTGGGAGCAGCAGTACGGCTTCTCTCCAGCATGAAGGCACTGATGCTGCTGGATTTTACTCTGTTGGTCGAAACTCTTCCCACACCGGGAGCAGGAACAGAGTCCACTCGACGTGTTACTGTTCACACTACGATAGATTGTTTGTTGAATGTTGGAGCTGCACGCAGGCATCAAATTCTCACATTTAATCTCTCCTGATATGATCAGGCCTTTATATTGTTCATGGTGACATCTTCTGACATGTTTGTGGAGATACATTTGAGCTGTGTAAGAAAGCGAACACCAGGAGCAGGTGAAGACTTGAAACTGGGAATCTTTCACTTCTGGAACAGAAATTAATTCAGTTTAGACTAAAAGGGAACAGAACTAATGACATTAAGTGTAAAAGTATTTGTAAATTATTAGAAGTTGGTAGGAATCATTAAATAACCCAAGCTTCTTTTCCTATAGCTTTTTTTTTTTACTATATAGTGCTAGTGTCTGTGTTACTTTACCACAGACTGATGTACAGACGTAGCCCTCATCTTCAGACGCCTCCTCTTTTACGTGTTTACTTTGCAATCCGTTGCTCTTTTGGTCCACAGGGGTAATTTGTTCTATGGTTATCTTTTCATCTGAAATTCAAATCTTTACATTTAGATCATTTAGAGCAAATCTTACATGTATAAAACTAAGCAATAATGTGGACAGAAGTAAATTCTGGGAGCCACAAGGAATATGTTTAGGCCTCCGATACATCCTGTTGTCTTACAGAGATTGTCTTCATCTTCAGGTTCTTCTTTTTTTATATTTTTCTGTTGGTCCACAGGGTTAATGTGTCCTGCAGAGCTGGACATCCAACCTGAAATTCCAAAATATTTACATTTCCATTACATTAAATTGTGATGTGTTTTGGTGGCTGGATCATTTTCAAACTGGCCCAATTTGAATAAAAATGATTATTCATTATCAGATTGGACTGTAATATAATGTGCTGTCATACAGAGATAGCCTTCATCTTCAGGTTCCTCTTTCTTTACATGTTTCTGATGGTCCACATGGGTGATGTCTCCCAAACACCCCGATGTCCCTCCATCTCTTTCTGTCTGCACATCCCCCTGATGCTAGTGATCAAAGAGTAAGATTTATGTAGATTAGAAATTCAACAGTTTTTATATCACAGCATTTAACAGTAAATGCACCCAAGTCCCAAAAACATAAACCACCATCGACATTATCACCTCTTCTAAAGGCAGGTTTCAGGTGTTTTGTATGTAATAAGGATGGTTCATGATAACAGAATCAAACAGCTCACACAACACATAATGGACGTTGGTGGTTGTGTACCAGAACCCCGGAGCTACTGCTTCTCTAACATCCTGTTAAAGCTTTTTATGACTCGTCGTTCTGCATTTTAAACACAGTCAATACTCTTGGTTTCAGCAGGAGACAGAAACGAGTGAGCGCTTCCTCGTGTGTCTCGATACTGAAGCAAAACTTTTCTTTATCTTTACCAACATAATTTCTGGATCAGTTTTATATTACCTGGGGTTATTTCTAGTGGATGTTAAATAACAGAAGATAAAATACATCTTTCCAGACTTGTGAACACAAGGTTTGTATAAACTGACAGGATTTAAATCCCAGATATTCTCCTTGTCTAAAACTAATCCAGTCAGAATAGGGCTTATGATACTATAGTGGGAACATTGAACAGACCATTTAAATGATTAGGCTAACCAGTGAGAGAGCAGGAGCAGGAGGATGTAGAGATCTTGGGAAAGAGCTCACATCATCTTCTGCAGATTCCATTAAAGGGTTGAGGTTCTGGGGGAAAAAAGACAAGTGCATCACAAAAAAAAACCCTGAATAAGGAGATCACGCAGTGCTCCAGATCCTGTTGATGAGCTGCACACAATGTATTGAATAGCTTCCACCTAAGACCATAAAAACCCCATGAGTGCTTGTGGACTTTGCTGCTAGATCTCCAGTTTGTTCATTAATTCATTCCCAGAGACCAGAAGCACAGACACTGGACCACAGACACTAGACCACAGACACTGGACCATAGACACTGGACCACAGACACTGGCCCTAACTCTGAATAATGCATCATCATCCTGGGACAGCAGATCTGCTCTGGGAGGAAAACACCAAGCTGCTGCACCAAATGTGACAGCAACAGCAGAAACCACAGACTTTCGCAGGTCCTGATGATTAAATTCAACAACGGGGATAATAAATACTAACATTCTATACAGCTGTTATACAGACATCAGACACGTCATTCAAACGCTCTCAAAGTTAGTATTATTCTAGTTCTGTATATTAGTAGTTAGATAAGCAGATGTTTACCTGATGCTAACTGGTGTAGTTGCTGATGTAGATAAAGATCAGACATTTTACTTAATAAACAGAATAACTGTCAAATTATTATTATTATTTATATTTATATTCCGTACATTATTTACTTTGTATTGATGTGTGAATTATTCCTCGTTCCTTACGTTACTATAATAATATAAAATATTGTTTTAAATCATTTTATTTTGTGTTTCTGACTTAAAAAAATAAATACATAAATAAATAAATATCTAAATAAAGAAATAAATAAATATAAATCTAAACAAACAAACAAACAAACAAATAAGTAAATAAATATCTAAATAAGGACATAAATAAATAAAAAAAATCTAAATAAATAAATATCCAAATAAACAAACATCTTAATAAAAAAGTCAAAGTAAATAAACAAACAAATAAATCTAAACAAATAAATAAATATCTAAATTAAAAAAATCTAATATATATATATATATATATATATATATATATATATATATATATATATATATATATAAACAAACAAACAAATATATAAATAAATATATAAATGAATAAATAAAAATATACCACATTAAAAAACAAATAATTCTAACGTAAATCAGCAACCAATAAATTGGTTACATTTTTAAAATTATTTTATTTTAGTTTTTTAATGAGATCAAATAAAAAGCTGTTTATTACAGATGACTTTTATGTAACGTTGTTGACACAAACACAGTAACACGCTTTTACTATTAGAATGTTTACATGAAAGTTGCAGTAAAATCCATTTTATATTAAAGATCATTAATTACCTCAGAAATGTTTACACAGATAAATATAATGAAACCTCAGCTCGACTTCTTCTGTGGTGAGTTACGGCTGCGTTAATGCTCACAGCACCGCCTACTGGACAACGCTGTTAATTACAGACACGTTACCAAGGAAACCAACCAGGAGCTGATGGTGTTTATGAAACTCTGATTTTGTTATTTAAGGTTTTTTATTTGTGATACAAACAGAAAGCTAAATGAATGATGTGCTTTTACAGCTGCTTATTGGCTGTTTGGTTGTATGTTTATATTTATTTAGGCTTGTACAGGATTTAAAAACATGTTGCTAAAAGTTTAAGCCACCAGACACCACGTCCCACAGAGCCGAACACGAGACTGAGCTTTGTAGCTGTACCGAAGCTGAAGGTTTGTCTGGTGTCTGTGATGCAGGATTAAAAGCTCTCCTGGACCTGGTGGCAGATCAGAAGCAGATGATGCCAGGTTTTAATGCTTTAAACAGGATGTCGTGTTTCTACAATAAAAAACAGGATCGACTTAATGATACGTCTTCAGGAAACATCAGGAACTAAGCTAGTGGTCCAAACAGATTTATCAGGTTACTAAATCCTTTGTTGTTTTATATGTTGTTCATATCACTTACATTTTACACTTCCAGCATTTAGCAGACGCCTCTATCCAGACTGACTTACATTTTTATCTCATTTTTTTTATACAACTGAGCAATTGAGGATTTAGGGCCTTGCTCAGCAGTGGCAGTTTGGTGGACCTGGGAATCAAACTCACAACCTTCTGTTTGGTCGTCCAGCACCTTGACCACTAGGCTACCACATCCTCTATTATCCTATTATAACGCTACTGTCTGGATACTTTTCACAGTTTAGGAAATTTTACATTATTATGGGTAAATATTTTCTGCAGCAGATACAATGGTGCTGTTGGAGGTTACCTTGCTGGGCAAAACTCTTTCCACACTGAGAGCACTGATACAGCTTCCCTTCGTTATGGATGCATTGGTGACATTGATTACCGTGTTGAGTAAAACTCTTCCCACAGTGAGAGCAGTGATGTGGTTTCTCCCCCGAGTGAGTGCACTGGTGCGCTTTAAGTGTATCCTTCCCAATGAAATTCTTTTTCTGAAAATTTCAGAAATTTCTGAGACAGAAACTTTGCCCATTCTGTTACTGACTTCTTCATTCTCAAGTTTCATGTCGATCAACAGCAGTCTGTCTGTCTGTCTGTCTGTCAATCTGTCCATCCACACACTCACACACACTCTCACACACACACACACACACACACACACACACACACACACACACACACACACACACACACACATACACACACACACACACACACACACACACACAATTAGCATTGTTTCAATTTACATAACAATTTACAAATTACATAACTTTGCTACGTACGGTTCTATGGGCTTCCATAGACTGGTCTATTATGTAATAATAATAATAATAATAATAATAATAATAATAATAATAATAATAATAATAATAATAATAATAAAATATAGCGATTCCGGGGTCAAGCCGATCAGTTGCGCTCAGAACATGTCACTGATGAACCATACCAAGTTTCGTAGCGATATGGCATTGCATTCATAAAATACTTAACGTGAAAATTCAAAATGCTGACACACAAAATCGCCGTCGGAAACCGCTTGGTAGTCTAACAACACCTCCTTCATGATTTTCGACTCAAGTTTGCAGTAGTTATAAGCGAAAATATCTGTTTTTGAGTGTGTGTGTGTGTGTCTATGTGTGTGTGTCTATGTGTGTGTGTCTATGTGTGTGTGTCTGTGAGAGTGTGTCACTGTGGTGCTGATTCTGATATTAGCACCCAATACTTAGCATTATTATTATATTATACAATAGCAGCTATATTGAAGATATAGCCTCACCGATGAACATAATTGGATGCTTGGACTGTTGGTGGCGCTAGAGGGTTTAAGCTAGACTTCAATGGCAGAAGAGGAAGAATAATAAATATAGCTGCAAGCAGCGATTCCGGGGTCAAGCCAATCAGATGCGCTAAGAATATGTCACTGGTGAACCATACCAAGTTTCGTAGCGATATGGCATTGCATTCGTAAAATACTGAACTTAACATGAAAATCTCTTGGCCACTAGGTGGCGCTGTCACAAAACGTTGCGAAATGTGTGTGTGTGTGTGTGTGTGACTGTGGTGCTGATTCTGATTCTGATATTAGCACCCGATACTTGCAGCTATATTGAAGATACAGCCTCACGATGAACATAATTGGATGTTTGGACTGTTGGTGGCGCTAGAGGGTTTGAGCTAGACACACCAAAGTTGCTATAGTAACTTCTAAGACTGGCCTCTACATGTGTGCCAAATTACATAACTTTCCTACGTACGGTTCTATGGGCTGCCATAGACTTCAATGGCAGAAGAGGAAGAATAATAATAAGAAAAACCGACAATAACAATAGATGTTTACGCCCCTTCGGGGCTTGACCCCAGTAACTAAAAACTGCAGCTTGTCTTCTTCAGTTGCGTTTTTGGTGTAGTTCATGATCACATGGCCACCTGCTGGAGAATCTCCACAGGTTCAGTTTGCACTCAGTTATTAATTTTATTTATTTCCCTTTACTTCCTTTTATTTAATTTATTTCTTTTCATTTATTTCACTTCTTTCCTTTTATTTAATTCCTTATATTTATTTTCTTTTATTTCCTTTTATTTACTGATTGATTTTAAATATAAAAATAAACAAAATCTATATCACCACACTACATATCTATTACACCAGTTTTGTTCTTTTTTTTAGCATCTTAGTTTATGAAAGAAATGATGAGGTGTTAAAATTAGAACATTATTTATATTGCTCATACATGACATGGACCATCAATAATAAATGGAGGATCGTCTACTTTGATCCATCCACAAACATCGTTAACAAGAGCGTATTCATCCGCAAACATCGTTAACAAGAGCGTATTCATCCGCAAACATCGTTGCCATGACTAAAATTTGTGGCTATGAATAACAAGAAATCCCCCCAGACAAGTATAGACAATCACCACAGCAGATCAAATCAAGTTGTCTTGTAAAGCAAAACCTTACAGCATGAAGAAAGAGTTTCATCCATTGCAGGACAAAAAACCCTGTGATTTTTGGTCCATCCACGTATATGTAAAACGTGGCTTATATGTAAAAGATGGCTTCCTTAATTTTTATCATTTTACTTTTTAACAGCTTGAATAAAAACCTTTAAAATAAGAATACATTAGCAGTGTTAACCCCACACCATCAATGAAGGAGGTCCTCTTCTTTTATATACATGATTTGAAATCTTCCACTCTGTTGTTTTGTTTTTCCTCAGATATTGATGTCCCATTACCTGAAATTCAATTATTGACATTTACACACTTCACCTGAAATGTCAGTAATTTATTTTAAGTACTATCATTTAAAGTCCAAAACAATGGTGGACAGGACATGTCAGTGATGTGTTTAACACACAAATAAAGCCTGAACAGAATAGACATACTGAACATCAGGATCGTGTCCTTCTCTCTTGCAGACTCCAGGCTTTCTCATGGTCCATGTGATTAATGTGTCCCACACAGCTTAATGTTCCTCCATCTGAGTCGGTATAAACTTCTCTTCACAGATCTCCACAAAGCTAATGAGCAAACTGTTACAATTATTTACCAAGAAATTTAACATTATTTGTAGATCCTGAGTGGTAATATAGTGGAGTAAAAGTATACATTTTATCTAGGAAATGTAGTGGAGTAAAAGTGAAAGTTGACATAAATTTAAATAGCAAAGTAAAGTACAGATACGTGACATTTCTTCTTAAGTACAGTAACGAGGTATTTGTACTCCGTTACAACACTGCACAAGGCAGATGTTCTCAATAAGATCAGCCTGAGGAACTATACTCCAAAGATGTCTTTCTTCCAACATACAGTTAGCTTTAACAAGTGAAAATGGATTTTGCTTACATGAAAATGACAATATTAAATTAATTCATCTCAGAACTGAGTATTGTGGAAACACCACACAAGTTATTTCCCTGAAACTGACATTTTATTCCTTTATTGAAGCTGAACAAAATAAATCTCTGCTTATCATCACCAATAATTCAGTAGAAGCTGAAGTGGTGTAACTAAGTAGACATGAAACACACTGCTATGCAGTTTAAGCTCCTTTCCTCCTTTACTTTACATTTCCCATATTTATATTCACCTGTGTGCTCTGCAGATACATTCTCATAGGTCTTCACTAGGTTAAAAACAACTAACTCTTCAGTTTAGTAAAATAGGAAATTGCAGTTTAGGATGCTCTTTACAAAACCACAAAATTCAATATCAGTTTAGTTTTTAATTTCAGATTTCATGACTAACTGCATATGGCTGTCCTGTGTGAGTGACCCTGTGTGCTCTCAGAGTGCTCAGTCGAGTAAACCTCGTCCCACACCGTGCTCAGTGACACGGATTCTATCCTGTATGAGTGCGTAAGTGTCGTTGTAGACAACTCCCTCGAACAAAACTCTTCCCACACTCTAAGCAGAGAAATGGCTTCTCTCCAGTGTGAACACGCTGGTGTGTTTGTAGAGAACACTGTTGAATAAAACTCTTCCCACACTCTAAGCAGATAAATGGCTTTTCTCCGTTGTGAATGAGCTGATGTCTTTTGAGATTTCTCTGTAGGCTGAAACTCTTCCCACACTCCTTACAGCAATGTGGCTTCTCTCCGGTGTGAACATGCTGGTGTAATTGGAGATGACTCTGTCGAATAAAACTCTTCCCACACTCCGAGCAGCGATGCGGCTTTTCTCCAGTATGAATGTGCTGATGTCTTTGGAGATTGCTCTTTCGGGCAAAACTGTTCCCACACTCCGAGCAGCGATACAGCTTTTCTCCGTTGTGAATGTGCTGATGTCTTTGGAGATTGCTCTTTCGGGCAAAACTCTTACCACACTCCAGACAGCAATGTGGCTTCTCTCCAGTGTGAGTGCACTTGTGTAGTTCGAGATGATGCTGTCGAACAAAATTCTTCCCACACTGTGAGCAGTGATGTTCTTTCTCACCTGTGTGAATATACTGATGTCTTCTCAGTTTTTTCTGGTCAGTGAAAATCTTGCAGTGCTCAAACTGCAAGCACTGATGGACCTCTTTCTGCAGAGGCCCAGAGATTGTTTGCTGAATACTGGAGCTTCTTTCTGGCATAAGATTCTGACATGTGTCTTCTGATTTGATCGGCGTCTCATGTTGATCAGGGTGGCATATTGTGATGTGTTCATGGAGCAAAATTTGAGATGAATACGAAAGTGAACACATGAAGCAGGGGAAGACTTCCAATTGGGGATCATCTTTTTCTGTAGATGAAAAAAATAGACATTAAAAATTCATTGTGTAATGAGGGGATTTTAGTTTTTAACCACTATAATCACAAGATCAAGCCAATACAGTAAACCAACATCAAGCCCTTAGTGCTGTGATGGATCCCTGTGCTTTTCTCCTGTCCCCAAGGCCCCTGTTAGTGCAACGAACAGATGACATCGGGCCCCATTACAACACTAAGTGCAGATGTGAAAAGGTTCAGCATTTTTGAACTCATTTAATATGATCACAAACATCATTCCCCACAAACTCAGATCTCTATGCCAAAACTCACCTGTAACTGGATCACAGGTTTCCTAACCAACGTAGAGCAGCAAGTGAAGCTATAACAAATGACACCCAGTACTTGGATGCACTGCATGTTCTTCTCTCTGCTCTTCTCCATTAAACTTCTTGTCAAAATCCATAAAATGTGCTAATGGTGACAGGTCTAGGTCTACATAGGAGGTGGAAAGGCGTTGTGTCCTTTCACTATGTGCTGCAACAGTATATATATGGTTGAAATGACAAAAGCTTTTTGTCTCTCTCTCTCTCTCTCTCTCGAGTGCAAGGTTTAAGCTCGAGAAGGCAACGACCTTACTGCAATGACGTAACATACTGCAATGAACTCTACTTTACAGAAACTTGGCTGAGACCAGCATTACTGACCATGCAAGGGCTGTTCAAAAACATCAGGAAAATCATAGGAAGTGGAGTGTGGCATTTGGCAGATGCCCTTTTCAAGAGTCACGTACAAAAGTCCATTGTAGACTATCAGTGAATACATCAACACTGATTCACCAGGTGGGGAGCACGATGGCTTAGTACATTCGTTTCACACCTCCAGGGTTGGGGGATCAATTCCTGCCTTCGCATTGTGTGTGTGGAGTTTGCATGGCCTCCCCGTGCCTCGGGGGTTTCCTGCCCGGTCCAAAGACATGCATGGTAGGTTGATTGGCATCTCTGGAAAAATTGTCTGTAGTGTGTGATTGCATGAGCGAATGAGAGTGTGTGTGCCCTGCGATGGATTGGCACTCCGTCCAGGGTGTATCCTGCCTTGATACCCGATGACGCCTGAGATGCCCAATGACGCCTGAGGCACAGGCTCCCCGTGACCCGAGAAGTTCGGATAAGTGGTAGAAAATGAATGAATGAATGAATGAATGATTCACAAGGTTACAGACTAATGCCTACTAGACTAGAACAGAAATGTGTCTTGCTGTATACTTACCGCTTACTGATGGACCAGTCAAGCAGTGCTAGTACATCGGAAGGAGCAATGTGCAGTGTGAGGAGTGACAAGAGTTTTGACGAAAGAGGGTGGCTTTGAAGGGAAGCATCAGTGTTTTAAATATGCAGCAACTGGAAACCAGTGGAGAAGCACAGCAGTGGAGAAGTATGTGAGAACTTAAGCAGGTTGAAAACAAGTCCTGCAGCTCCATTTTGGATTATTTGCAGAGGACAAAAATGACTTCAGACCAATCTTAAAATGACAAGAGACTGAATAATCACCTGAGCAACATGTGTGAAAAAAATGGCCAGATCCTTCTGATGTTGTTGTAATAGTATCTCAGAGACAGCTGTAAGGGCTAAGACATTCTTTTAAAAAGAAAAGCTTGAAGCTTCTGCACAAGATTCTCATAAGTTCCACATCTTCATCCATTCTGACTGCTGAAGACTTTTCAACTGTAGCAGCAAAAGAGATTCTAGAAGTCATCCAGTCTTGCACCACTGCTACAGTCAAATATGACTACATGGCAGAGTCTCGTCCGTCATTTGGGAGATCGTTTACCACGCCCCATCTTCCTTATTTCTAGATACAAACAAAGGCTGAAACAGATAGTTCCAGTTTAGAGGAAGGCCTGATGATAATAACCAACTGGTGGCCACTGTGCAGAACACTTTAGCGTGGGCCATTGCACTCGGCGACAGTGTTCAGTGCGATCCCGCTCGGCCTCCTGCACATGAGGCCCCTCCATCTGCTCTGGGGCAGAGGGTTTTCTCTCAGGAGAAACCCATATCATACCATCAAGGTCTTGCGGTGTGCCCTTCGAGCCTTGGATGTTTGGAAAGACCGAACGTTTCTGTCCCAAGGCCCCGTGTTGGGGACTCCATGTCGTCACGTGACGCTAACGATGGACACTTCCCTCACGGGGTGGGAAGCTGTCATGAGTGGCCACTCCGCCCAGGGTCTGTGGAGCGGCCCATAAATTGCCTGGAAATGATGGGAGTGTTTTTGAGGTTAAAACACTTCCTCCCAGACCTAGGAGATCGCCATGGATTGGTCCGCACGAACAATACTGCGGTGGTCTCCTACATCAACCACCAAGGGACGAGCAGTCCTCTTGTGGTCTCGGGACAGACTCCTCTCTTTGAGGGCCATTTATATCCCGGGACGGTTGAATGTCAGAGCAGATGCCCTGTCGAGGCAAGGGCTGAGGCCTGCGGAATGGCATCTCCACCCCGAAAACTCATATGGCGGAGCTCATATGGCGGAGGTTTTACAGAGCCCTGGTGGATCGTTTTGCGACTCAGGAATCCTCGCACTGGACCCTTCTCCACTCCCGAGCTTCCTCCACGAGGAGGTCGTAAGCCGCACTATGGCGACTGTTCACGTCGTGGTGCCTGGCCTGGAACCAGTTAACTGCCTGATCGGCTCAGTTCTGGAGTTCTTACAGGAACAGACTGCCGCTGGGTTAACCCCTCGACCTTGAAGATTTAATTGTCCGCCATCGCAGCATATAGCACTCAGCCAGCGTGGCAGTCGCTGTGTAGGCACCCACTGGTGACACATTTCCTCTGCAGCGCCTGGAGGCTGAGGCATGGGAAGCGACCTAGAGTGCCTGTCTCGAATCTGGCAGTTGTGCTGGCGGCTCTATCAAAGCCCCCCTTAAAGCCATTGACCAAAGTGGCCCATAGAAGGTGCCTTCGGCCCCCTCACGACCTGTCGTGTTGCAAGTATTCTGCCCTCCTCAATTTACAGCCCCCGAACAGGAGCAACAGAACCGATTGTGTCCAGTGCGAGCACTGGTCAAATACCTCTGCAGGACGAGTCCGTGGAGAAAGTCGGAGCAGCTGCTCGTCTGCTATGGCCCTAATTGGAAAGGTTTCCTAGAATGAATAAACAGACGTTGAGCAGATGGGTAGTGAATGCGTTTGTGTCGGCTCACGAGTCCTCTGGCCTCCCCGCACCGCTTGGGGTCCGAGCTCACTCCACCCGGGGTGAGGCGGCCTCCACGGCCTGGTCCGCTGGAGTGACACTCCAAGACATCTGTGACACTGCGTTCCTGTTTACGCGACGTCACCCGCCGATGACATCACATCCCAACACCTATTGGTCAGATTACACGCGTGGTTCAGAGCGCGGTCACGCATTGGCGTTCCCATAGCGTTTCGACGCAGCGTCTCGTTCCTCGGGGAACTAGGGTTACGGTCGTAACCCAGAGACGATATACAGTAGCTCTGATGATGTCACTGTTTATGTAAGTAGCTGTAGGACACATCAGGAAACTGACAGATGATACAATCCCTAAAACCATCATGAGAATTTTTCCCAACAGAAGCCATTGATGGTTAAAACCATTGGAACATCAAGTAGAAGGCTGCGTTTAAGGACCATGAATGAGGCCTATGGAAGGACACTAAAGTAACAGCACCAACAGGGTCATTCTATAAGCTTGTAGATGCAGATGTGCAGCTTGGGCAGTGTAAAGGATAGTGTAATGCTTTCATAATCCCTGATCACAACATGAATAATGTTTTCAGGTTAGGAAGACAGGAACATCAGGAGGGTAGCCTACCAGGCCCTTAGAGTCTGTGCTGACAAGTTAGCACCGGTGTTCACAGAGATATTCAAACTCTCCCTGGCTCAATCAATAATTGTTTCGATGGCTCCTCAGGGCTACAGTGCCTAATGTTTAGCTATGGAGTCAGCCTTAACCAATGCCATGGACCAGAGAATCACAATGAAAATCTCTATTATGCTATATTAACTTTTATTACCATGAATAGGGTGTCACAGGTACAGCCATGTAATAAACTTTATGCACAGCAGTTCCAGAGCTGAGATAGCAAACCAAATCAATCAAGCTGCACCGCTGCTTAAGTCAGTGAGGATGACCACAGCTGTTTTAAGATAATTCACATGCTAAAGATTGCCTCTCAATGTATAATAACTTTAGAATTAGTATTAATTAATAATTAGCATGAACATACATTTATATTATTTACTCATTCCTGTTATTAATATTATATTTATCTGACTTCTAGTTTATAACAACATGGTTAGAAGATATCCCAGCTTTAGAGGTTGTGGTCAGAGTGCAGGGTCAACCATGGTACGGCACCCTGTGGCAGAAAGGGTAATGGGCCTTGCTCAAGCTCAAGGGTTTTGCCCAAAAGTGGCAGATTGACATTGCAGGAGCTTCAAGCCAGATCTTCTGATCAACAGATTGATTTTTCTTTACAATGTAATGTATAAGAACAGACAGCATAGATGGAGTGTTACAATATCAGTGATACTTAACCCCATACTGTGGTTGTATAGAGGAAGTCTTCACCTGTAGTCTCTTCCTTTTTAACATGCTTGCTCTGAAATCCACTTTGTTCACCTAGATTTTCCACAGATGCATCTACACCTGAAATTCCACCAATTACATTAAAATTATTTCACCTCAAGTAAACCTCTGAATAACAGGTTGCAACATTTATATCTCATAAAATGTATGAGGTCCAATCTGGACCTTAATACATCCTGCTGTCTTACTGAGATAATCTTCATCTTCAGGTTCTTCCTTTTTTATATATTTCTGTTCATCCACAGGTGTGATGTGTTCCACAGAGTTCCTCATTGCATCACATGACATTTCATCACCTGAATTTACAAAACACAAACAGGATACAAGTCAATGCTATGGGACTGGTTTATTGTACACAGGGTTGCTAAATACTAGGAATTTTCAAGGCTGGAAACTTTCCATGGGAATTAACTGCAATATATGGAAATAAACTAGGAATTTAAAAAAAATGCAGAGTTGCCTAAAACAAGGAACTTAAATGTAGTTAAAAAAAGTCTTGCAGCATAATTTTGTTTAACCTTCCTATTTTCCCTGGGTCTATTTGACCCGACTGGAAGGTTTTAATGTGTCATAACCTGAAATTTACCAGGATTGTTCCAAGTTATGAACTTTGCAAGTAAAATTAATTTTGTCTATTTGCGTTTTGGATCCACTTGGGTCATTTTGACCCGGCCATATTTAGTGGGGTACTTTTGCCCTTTTCAGCACAATGAACATACATACAGACACAAAAATGCACACATAAAATGTCCACTAAAACACACACACACACACACACACAAATTGGGCATTGCATTTCATTAGGCCTCCAGACAAAAAAATGGCAAACATTTGTAAATATTTCTCACTTTTGATATGCCTTTGCCTAGCAGAGGGCAAAATATGATCTACCAAAATGATGCTACACACACACAGACACACAGACACACACACAGGGCATAGCAATTCATTACGCCTCCAGAAAAAACAAAAGCTACTCATTTGTAAATATTTCACACTTGTTAGATGCATATGTCCAGCTGGGCAAAATATCTTATCTTCTTCTTCTACCAACAATCTTCACACACACACACACACACACACACACACACACACACACACACACACACACACACACACACACACACAAACACACAAACACACACATGTTGTGTTTTCATATTCAAATCATATTTGTTTCCTCTCTTTATGAATTTAGTTGCATCAGTCAGCTTTGGCCTGGAGATATGCTGAGTAATGTTCGACATTTATCAGTCAGTGGTTATCCAAAATAATATTTAATAATTTCTGCTTATTTTACTCAAAACATGGCAAAATTTCATAAGGTTTATCATTCATAAATTAAGTATAATAAAAAACCTAAGGAGTGTAAAAGAAGTTTTATTCACATGAAGATATGCCATGTTTTTGAGTGGTGTGTGTGGGGGTGTGTGTGTAGCCTGTTGTTGTTTGATCAGATGACATCAGGTGTTCAAAATAGATATTACAAGTTTAAAATAGATATTACACACAGAATGGTGATAATTGTAGAATTTTTGATTTATAAGCATTCAAGTCAATTTGGCCTGGAGAAAAACAGGTTTTATTATTTACTGACATTAAAAATGGTCAAAATTGTTTCGAAACAATCTCCTGCCTTTTAAATATACCAGCCTGTAATTGTGCATCAACTTTTGTGCCTCTATAGTGAAAATAATTCAAAATTTCTGTTTTTTTTTTTTTTTTTTACTAAAAAATGAGTAATATTTTTTATATAAATAAGGTTTATTATATAAGGTATATTATATATATATATTTTTGGAAAATATATGTTAATATGTTGGAAACAAGTTAGACTAAAAAGGTGGAAAAAAAAATGGCTATCACATATACTTCAATTTATATAAGCAGTCAAAACAAACGTTGACTCAGCGCTCCTAATTAGTATAGGACAATAGGAGGGTTAAAACAACAAGATTTAATGCAGTTTACGTTGAATTTGTACCCTGCATTCCTCGGTCACTTGCACACAGCACACTGCTTACTGGAAGGCCATTGAGGCCAAACCCCCTGCAGGTACTTGCATTCCTCCGTAAAATCCACAGTAACACTTTATTTTAGGGTCATTTAACTAGTTGCTTATTAGCATGAATATTAATAGAATATTGGCTATTTATTAGTACTTATAATATCATATTATATTTATTAGCACATATTAATGTGTTTATTACAATTATTAAGTTCATTAAGTTTATTACAAGCATAATAATGTTTATTATGCTTTTGTGTTACTCAATGAAAGAATCAATTAAAGTTCTACTTACAATTAAATCAGTCAAGACGTCATTTATAAATTAAATTTGTATTACTTTGCATGCATGTCTGCTTATGACCAAATAACATGTTTATTTATGTTTGTATATGATATAGTTTATATACATTTCCCTATATTTCCAAATAATTCCCATAAATTCCCATAAAGTTTCCAATTTGGAATATTTAGTTCCGGTGGAAATTTACCGGAAGCTTTCCGCCCCTTTTTGGGTTAAAAATCAGAGTTACAGAAACTTTCCTCATTCTGTTACTGACTGTTCTTCATTCTCAAGTTTCATGTCAATCACCATCAAGCTGTCTGTCTGTCTGTCCATCCATCCATCCATACACACACACACACACACACACACACACACACACACACACACACACACACACACTCACTCACTCACTCACTCACACTCACACACAGGTCTATTAGGTAATAATAATAATAATAATAATAATAATAATAATAATAATAATAATAATAATAATTATAAATAATTATGTACTTACATCCCCAAAAAACAACAACTGTAAAATTCCTTTTAATTCTTTGCAAATTAATATTATTTTTACTGACACAATATTGCAGGTCATCTAATAACCATCTTCAATTTATATTACAGTTTTTTTCAGTCGCTAACAAGCACTATTCAATACTGAAACCACATTTTCAAAACTCTTCACACAGTCACCGAAACAGAAGTCAATGCACCAAACTGTGAACCATTTTTCATTGCTTTCAGAGAAAATGCATTCAGTGACCACACTTTTCAAAATTCAGGACACTTTTCCCATTCGTACTCCACAACATGCAAAATACTGTGTATTTTCAGCACATTTTTCTAATGCTAACACACTGCATTTGAAATGATTAAAAACACATTCAAAACAGAATGATGACAAATTCCAAGCATTTATGCAGTAATTATTTTATAATATTCTCAATTTTATAGCCAAAACATAAAATAAGGATGAAGCAACTGTACACTGTACCCTTTGTATTATACAAACAATAAAAATAATCAAAAAGCAAGATATCTCAAAATAAGTGTTGTAGTATAACTATCAGGACATCAGTGGTGTGTGAGCTGAAATTGGTGACAGTACAGTGTATTACAGTGAAGTTATTGAATATAATTTCCGAAATAGTGAAGTTATAGAATTATTTTCATATTTAAAAAAAATCATAAAAATTATACAAAAGGACATTTCTCCAAAATAAGCTGAATTTGGTGACAGTACAGTGTATTACAGGCATGTTATTGTTTTTTTGATTATGAAAAATCAAAAAAGATACAAAAATTTCTCCCAAGTAAGTGTTGTAGTATAACTTTCAGTGATGTGTGAGCCGAGTTTGGTGACAGTACACTGTATTAGAGTAAAGTTATTGACTGTTTTTTAGTATTTGCTTTTCAGGTTTTGCACTTTGCAGACGGTCCCTTGTAATCTGTTTCTCAGTTGTCTATTTTGTCCACCGCGGAGGAAAGCTGATTTTGAGGAAAACTGGGTTGTAGTTTCCTCTCTACTATGATAGAACAGAGGTGTTATTTGTGTTGTAACAGCATTTAACTCAGGAGTTATTAACTCGGGAAACTCGAATCTGTCAACTTTACTTAATCGTGCTTCAGCATGATACCAGCTTCTGTTGATGAAGTAAACTCTCCTCCCTGTAAATGCTCGGTGAAGTTGGTACATGACAGCTGTCGGGGGCGGGGAAAGTGGGCAGAATTCAAATAAAAATGAACCAATTACAACTAAGTATTGCAATGCAGTTAAAGTGGAAGAAAAGACCAGGGTAAATTATGGACGTTTTAAGCAGCAAAACAAGTGGGTATACCGAGGGTATGCGAAAATATTAAGCCATAGAAGTCGTTATATGCAAGCAGCGCTGGGGGAAAAAGTAAGCCCCGTATACGTGCGTATGGCCCCGACTACACCACTGATGCCAATCAACCTTCCATGCATGTCTTTGGACCGGGGAGGAAACCGGAGTACCCAGAGGAAACCCCCGAGGCACGGGGAGAACATGCAAACTCCACACACACAAGGTGGAGGTGGGAATCGAACCCCCAACCCTGGAGGTGTGAGGTGAACGTGCTAACCACTAAGACACCATGTCCCTGGAAAATCATTGAAACTTTAAAAGAGAAAAGTCCATCAATTATGTAATGTTTCCTGTTGTTAGTGTTTTTTGAGGTCAGTGTGTTGTAAATGAAATGTGTGGTTTCTGAATGAGAATTGTTGTCAGTGTTTGTTGGTCTGAGTTTTGTAGGTGAGATTAACTGTTTGGACAACATTCATGCTGTTAATGCAGACTGTGTGGTTTCAGCTCGTTAGCAAGTGAAAAAAACTGTAATAAATAATGAAAGTTTGTTCATTTATTTTATTTATATCCATTCATTTCTATGTAGTGAATATTTATATATAAATAAATATATATAAATAAATATACTTAATACATATAATATATAGTGAATATTTATATAGTAAATATAAACAGTATGTAGATCTTTACAGAGTTTAAATAAACTCTTACCTCCGTCTTATAAGCAGGACGAAGTGAAGCCTTAAAAACAGAAACAAAGCTTTTATTATTAAATCTGTTTAAAAGTGATGATGAAATCCGGCAGAAAATCAGCTTTTGACTCCAAGAAATAAAAACTGCAGCTTGTCTTCTTCAGTTGTGTTTTTGGTGGAGTTCATGATCACAGCGCCACCTGCTGGAGAATCTCCACAGGTTCAGTTTGCTCTCAGTGCAGAATTTGATAAAGATGTTAATAAGATGTAAAGTACATTAAAGTGTCAGCTGTTCTGTTCATCTTTACACTGAAAACAGCTTCCTGCCTGTATATTTATTGTCCTGTTTGTTCTCAGTGTTCAGCAACAGTGTAAAGAGTGGACAAGAAGCTGAGGGTCTTTATTTATTTTATTTATTTGTTTTATTTATTTGTTTTATTTGTTTTATTCATTTCCTTGTATTTATTTTATTCATTTGTTTTATTTATTTCATTTTATTTATTTATTTCATTTGTTTAATTTCATTTATTTTCTATTTTCTTTTAATTATATCCTTTTATTTATGTTATTTCCTTTTATTTATTTCCTTTAATTCCTTTTATTTATTTTATTAGTTTCCTTTTATTTATTTTATTTTATTTATTTTATTAATTTCCTTGTATTTCATTTTAATTATTTCATTCATTTCCTTTATTTCCTTTTATTTCCTTTTATTTAATTATTTTTATTTATTTAATTTATTTCCTTTTATTTATTGTTTTATTTCATTTTCTTTCTTTCTTTTTATTTATTTTATTTAATTACTTTTATTTATTTTCTATTATTTACTGATTTATTGTAAAAAAAACAAAAAACAATATCTATATCACCACACTACATATCTATTACACCAGTTTTGTTCTTTATTTTTTTTTTAACCATTTTAGTTTATGAGAGAAATGATGAGGTGTTAAAATTGGAACATTATTTTGTTTATATATTTTAAATTCATATTGCTCATATATGACATGGTCCATTATTAATAAAAATAGAGAGGATCTTCTTCTACTTTGGTCTTTTCCCCATTAGGAGTCACTACAGCGAGTCATCAGTTCCACCTAAATCTATTCTCAGCATCCTCGACTCTCACACCAGTTACCTTCATGTCCTCTTTTAACTAATCCATGAAAGACATGAACACTGAGCATGTAGTTTATTATATAATAACAATAATACATTTAGCTCCTTTTTCACTACACTATGTATTAACTAGACAAGTTAAATACCATTTGCAGCATTAGTATTAGTGAACACAACATACAAGTTATTTCCCTGCATATTAATATTTCATAAATTCTTCCGTTTATTGTCTTCACCTGTGTGTTATTTGTCTTATACAGAGTAATGTACAGAAATGCTCCACGGTCTCTATAAAAATGCATCCTCATGTTTCTCCACTAGGTTAGGAATAACCTTTCAGTTTAGAATATTTAGTTTCACTTTTATTCAAAACCACAAAATTCAATATTAGTTTAGTTTTTAAATGAAAATATAAAAGTCATGATCCTGAAGCAGAAGAGACACATTTGGGATTCAGTCCATCAGCTCAAATTTCCCCAGACATCAAATGAGTCTTAAACATCCTCAAGTTTATACACAATAACAAGCTTCTGTTTTAAATGAATTTACAAAATCAAGCCAAATTTATTTTTTATTGAGAACAGTTCACTCAGAGTGAGAAAAGCGCCGCCTGCTGGAGCATCATGTGAACCACAACACACACTATTTTTTATTGCTGTTGCAGATCTAATCTTCCTGCAGTTAAACATTTGTTCTATAGCAGACACTAGAATGAGATATTTACAGTTTATTTGTCAAGCTTGTATTATTATAACACTATTATAACCTTCTGAAGTTTATTTTCAGGTAATCCCTGACAGACAGAATGTTTGTCTATTGTATATGATGCACTGACACTTTCTTTATAGATATACAAACATTTATTTGGCAGATATTTAGAAGTACTTGTTTTGACTGACTTAATTTAGAAGTCCTCAAATATTTGTATAGATCTGTGGAACTTGGAGGAAAAGTCAACACATTTTTTGTTGTTAAGACATTTACTCTGTAATAGTGTGGGACCTTTTGGCCAGATCTCCATCAAAAAGGATATTTGTTCTTAAGGGACGCCCTGCTTAAATAAAGATTAAATGAATAAAAATAAAATAAAATCTCTATCCGAGTGTTTCTATGCGGTTGGACTGTCAGTTAGAACGCAGAGCAGGTTTGTCCGTTGTGAATGCTCTGGTGTCGTTGCAGTGTACCGTGTTGGGCGAAACACTTTCCTCACTCTGAGCAGCGATAAAGGCTTCAGACCTGTGTGAATACACTGGTGTTGTTCAAGGTCACTCTGTCGAGAATAACTCTTCCTGCACTCTAAGCAGTGATGGGGCTTTTCTCCTGTGTGAATGTGAAAGTGTACTTGAAGAACACTTTTCCGTACAAAACTTTTCCCACACTCTGAACAGTGATGTGGTCTTTCTCCTTTATAAATGTTGTTTTTCCTCAGATCTTTATGTTCCATCAGCTGAAATTCAATTATTTAACATTTAACTACAGCGTTCAACAGTACCTGAAGTCACTTCACCTGAAATGTCAGTAATTTAGTTTAAGTACTATCATTTAGAGTCCAAAACAATGGTGGACATGTCAGTGATGTGTTTAACACACAAATAAAGCCTGAACAGAATAGAAATACTGAACATCAGGATCGTGTCCTTCTCTCTTGCAGACTCCAGGCTTTCTCATGGTCCATGTGATTAATGTGTCCCACACAGCTTAATGTTCCTCCATCTGAGTCAGTATAAACTTATCTTCCCAGATCTCCACAAAGCTAATGAGCAAACTGTTACAATTATTTACCAAGAAATTTAACATTATTTGTATATCCTGAGTTTACGGACTGTGGAGGCTATTAAACCACTGGGCTCCTGCCAACCAGATCAAAGAGTGTTTTACTTCCCCCATGAGGAGGTACAGCAGATCTGTAAATATTTGGTTAGGTACAAGTGGACCTGTTTGCCCAGTGAACATGAGTTAGCACATGCTAACTCACAGCCTCAGCTCATAGTGTACTGTATATTCTCAGGCTAAATTCACCTCAAAGCAACAGATTTGAAATATATGCTCCTATCTGCTCTCAGATTTTACTCTCCACTAGTGATGCACGGGTTGGGTTTATTTCAACCCACGGGTCCCGCATTTATGAAATTATTGGTCCACCCCGCACCACTCTATCTATTTTAAACAACCCGCCCCGCCCCCGCGACCAATTGCACGCAACATGTTTTTTATAATTTGTTTTGAATGCGAAGCTGCCCAATGACCCTTGGCATAGACTTCTACCTTCAACAGCATGAACAAGCGCTCAAAGCAATCACTGAGATAGTAGCACTGGAATAAAACACACAGAATTCAATACTGTCAAGGACGTAGTGACGCCTCAGAGCAAAGACAAAGAACAGGACTCTGAGAGTTTGCAGTTTTTAAACCACATAACCTTCATTACACTCCATCTCGACAGATACCACCAGATGGATCATGGTAGTACTTACAGTGCCCTCAGAAGAGGGATGTAATGGATGAGGGTCATTTTTCTTAAAAGGTAAATAGATTTGGGTATCGACCACGTAAAAGAGAAACGACACTCCGTATTTCCTCAGAATGGAGCCCAGTGGTAACATGTACAGGGAAAACATGTACAGGCGCCAGAATTGATCCTTGAGGAAGTCCACAAGACAACGGGGCAGTGGAGAAGAAAAAGTCACCCAGTGTAACTACAGTGAGGAAAATAAGTATTTGAACACCCTGCCATTTTGCAAGTTCTCCCACTTAGAAACCATGGAGGAGTCTGAAATTGTCATCGTAGGTGCATGTCCACTGTGAGAGTCATAATCTAAAAAAAAATCCAGAAATCACAATGTATGATTTTTTTAACTATTTATTTGTATGATACAGCTGCAAATAAGTATTTTAACACCTGAGAAAATGAATGGTAATATTTGGTACAGTAGCCTTTGTTTGCAATTACAGAGGTCAAATGTTTCCTGTAGTTTTTCACCAGGTTTGCACACACTGCAGGAGGGATTTTGGCCCACTCCTCAACACAGATCTTCTCTAGATCAGTCAGATTTCTGGCCTGTCACTGAGAAACACAGAGTTTGAGCTCCCTCCAAACATTCTCTATTGGGTTTATGTCTGGTGACTGGCTAGGCCATGGCAGAACCTTGATATGCTTCTTACAGAGGCACTCCTTGGTTATCCTGGCTGTGTGCTTCAGGTCATTGTCATGTTGGAAGACCCAGCCTCGACCCATCGTCAATGCTCTAACTGAGGGAAGGAGGTTGTTCCCCAAAATCTCGCAATACATGGCCCCGGTCATCCTCTCCTTAATACAGTGCAGTCGCCCTGTCCCATGTGTAGAAAAACACCCCCAAAGCATGATGCTACCACCCCCATGCTTCACAATAGGGATGGTGTTCTTGGGATGGTACTCGTCATTCTTCTTCCTCCAAACACGTTTAGTGGAAGTATGACCAAAAAGTTCTATTTTGGTCTCATCTGACAACATGACTTCCTCCCATGACTCCTCTGGTTCATTCAAATGGTCATTGGCAAACTGAAGATGGGCCTGGACATGTGCTGGTTTAAGCAGGGGAACCTTCCGTGCCATGCATGATTTCAAACCATGATGTCTTAGTGTATTACCAACAGTAACCTTGGAAACGGTGGTCCCAGCTCTTTTCAGGTCATTGACCAGCTCCTCCCGTGTAGTTCTGGGCTGATTTCTCACCTTTCTTAGGATCATTGAGACCCCACGAGGTGAGATCTTGCATGGAGCCACAGTCCGAGGGAGATTGACAGTCATGTTTAGCTTGTGGACCAAGCTGCTTGGCAATTTCCCCGTAGCCCTTTCCAGCCTTGTAGAGGTGTACAATTTTGTCTCTAGTGTCTTTGGACAGCTCTTTGGTCTTGGCCATGTTAGTAGTTGGATTCTTAACGATTGTATGGGGTGGACAGGTGTCTTTATGCAGCTGATGACCTCAGACAGGTTCATCTAATTTAGGATAATAAATGGAGTGGAGGTGGACATTTTAAAGGCAGACTAACAGGTCTTTGAGGGTCAGAATTCTAGCTGATAGACAGGTGTTCAAATACTTATTTGCAGCTGTATCATACAAATAAATAGTTAAAAAATCATATATTGTGATTTCTGGATTTTTTTTTTTAGATTATGTCTCTCACAGTGGACATGCACCTACGATGACAATTTCGGACCCCTCCATGATTTCCAAGTGGGAGAACTTGCAAAATAGCAGGGTGTTCAAATACTTATTTTCCTAACTGTACATACTTTTTGTTTGATAGGTATGACTGAAACCATTTTAGAACTGTGCTTGATAGCCACAGACACTATTTTTTTCTAAAATCTTTGAGGTAAAAGGTAAGACAAATAAAGGGCGTAATTTTTTTAAGATTGAGGACGGACTGAGTGATAAGGAGAGGCCTAACAGTAGCCACTTCAAAAGTAAACAACCCGCCCGATTATTTTAAACAAAAAAATCATTTTTATTTCCATGTTTTATTTATTCATACAAAACGCATCAAAACACATTTATTCTGCAATAAGTTTAAATAAACAGAAAAGCCTTTTGTACTTTTTTATAAAATCAGTAAAAAGTGTGCATCGATCACCATTTACAGTAAAACATATCAGTAAAAAGAAATAAATCCCACATATATAAAGAAGGAGGAAGGAGTTTGAATAATTTGAACTGAATTGACCGCAAGCTTTAGTAGAACATATTAAAAGATCCTCACACAAAAAGACAAACTTTTTTTCCCATCCAACTGGTCAATGTAAAACACATTGAAAACTATTTTAAGGTAAAAACTGATTACTTCTGTGAGAAAGCATCTGTTCACTCACAAGAACAAATGGTTGTGTTGTGAGTTTACAGCAGCGTTAATGTGCACAGTGTCGCCTGCAGAATTGTGTTATTCACAACGCTGTAAACTACATCAACATACGGCTCACTGCTTCAGCTTGGCTCACTGAGTTGGTGTTTCTCACACATTATCTATTAGGTTGCAGTTAACTGACATTTTCAAACAATTAAAACCAGGTAAACAGGTAAAAAAGCTATAGGAACTATAGAAAGCTAGAAAGGATGTTTGTACTGTAATGTAGTGTTGTATAAAGTACTAGAAAGCAATACTTGAGTAAAAGTACAAGTATCGTACTAGAAAAAGACTTCGGTAAAAGTGAAAGTTACCTTTTAGAATATTACTCAAGTAAAAGTCTTAAAGTATCTGATATTTACTGTACTTAAATATTAAAAGTTATTTTCTGATATTTAATGTACTTAAGTATTTGAAGTAAAAGTAAAAAGTAAAATTTCAGTGATTTTCGGTAGGTATAAAAGACACTTCATCTGGTAGGAAGAATCTTTTGATCCAATGTACAGAAACATTTCTTGCAAATACAGCGACGAGTGTATAACATTATCTTCTTCACCCTGTTCACTGGTATCGTCGGTGTGGTCGTCTACGACAGGGGTGGCCAACCCGAGGCTCCATGCGGCTCTTTGCTTGGTTTCATGCGGCTCTTTCATTCATATCTAAGTTTGTGTGTCTTTTTATTGTGCGTGTTCGCTTCACTTGAGTTCAATACAGTATTTTCATCAAACGCGCATGTGAGTGGGATGAAAATACCTCAAAGATCCCCCGTAGGAGCAAAATCATTTGAGTAAACAATTTGTGTCAAGTTCGCTCTCAAAATGGCAGGGAAAAAAGGTGATGATCATGTGTGCCCATGTGTACAGTATGATGTGACTCTTTGCGGTAACACAGTAAAAAATGTGGCTCTTGGTGTTTCCATGGCGGTTTCAGTTGTGCTTCCGCCTCCTTTGGCAACATTACACTGAAATACAGCGTGCGGAGCATAATGTAATCTAGGAGCAGTGATTCACCAAACCTCCCTTATTGCAGTCTCACACATTTCTGCTGATTTTATTTTGTAGTAACGAGTAACAAAGATGCTTAGTGGAAATATAGTGGAGTAAAAGTATACATTTTATCAAGGAAATGTAGTGGAGTAAAAGTAAAAGTTGACAAATTTAAATAGCGAAGTAAAGTACAGATACGTGACATTTCTACAGTAACGAAGTATTTGTACTCCATTACAACACTGCTGTAATGCCAAGGCAGATGTTCTCAATAAGATCAGCCTGAGGAACTATACTCCAAAGATGTCTTTCTTCCAACATACAGTTAGCTTTAACAAGTGAAAATGGATTGTGCTTATATGCAAATGAGGAATCGAGAAAGATTGTGTTAGTGCCGATCTTTAAGAATAAGGGTGAAGTGCAGAGTTGCAGCAACTATAGGGGGATAAAGTTGATGAGTCATACAATGAAGCTGTGGGAAAGAGCAGTGGAAGATAATTTAAGGAAGGTGGTGGAAATTTGTGAGCAGCAGTATGGCTTCATGCCCAGAAAGAGTACAACAGATTAAATTTTTGCTCTGAGAATATTGATGGAGAAGTATAGGGATGGTCAAAGGGAGTTGCACTGTGTATTTGTAGACTTGGAAAAAGCGTATGACAGGGTGCCAAGACAAGAGCTGTGGTTCTGTATGAGGAAGTCCGGAGTAGCAGAGAAGTATGTCAGAGTGGTGCAGGACACGTATGAGAGGTGCAGGACAGTGGTGAGGTGTGCTGTAGGTCAGACAGAGGTGTTAAAAGTGGAGGTGGGACTGCATCAGGGATCGGCTCTGAGCCCCTTCCTGTTTGCATTTACATTTACAGCATTTAGCAGACACCCTTATCCAGAGTGACTTACAACTGAGCAACTGAGGGTTAAGGGTCTTGCTCAGGGGCCCAGCAGTGGCAGCTTGGTGGACCTGGGGTTCGAACCTATGACCTTCCGATCAGTAGCACAACACCTTAACCAATGAGCTACCACATCCCTGTTTGCTATAGTGATGGACCAGTTGTCAGAGGAGGTAAGACAGGAGTCTTCTTGGACGTTGATGTTTTCAGATGACATTGTGATCTGTAGTGAGAGCAGGGAGCAGGTGGAGGAAAACCTGGAGAGGTGGAGGTTTGCGCTAGAGAGAAGAGGAATGAAAGCCAGTCATGGTAAGACTGAGTACATGTATGTGAATGAAAGGGAGGGAAGTGGAACAGTAAGGTTACAGGGTGAAGAGGTGAAGAAGGTACAGGAGTTTAAGTATTTGGGGTCAACAATCCAGAGTAATGGAGAGAGTGGGAAAGAAGTAAAGAAGCGAGTGCAGGCAGCCATGCTGTATGGTTTAGAGAGAGTGTCACTGAAGAAGAGACAGGAGTCAGAGCTAGAGGTAGCCGAACTGAAAATGTGTAGATTCTCTTTGGGAGTGACAAGGTTGGACAGGTTTGGGAACGAGTACATCAGAGGGACAACTCATGTTGGACGTTTGGGAGACAAAGTTAGGGAGGCCAGATTAAGATGGTTTGGACATGTTCAGAGGAGGGAAAGTGAGTACATTGGTAGGAGAATGTTGGACGTGGAGCTGCCAGGCAGGAGACAAAGAGGAAGGCCAAAGAGGAGGTATATGGATGTAATTAATGAGGATTTGAGGCTAGTGGGTGCAAGTGTTGGGGATGAAGAAGATAGGGATAGGTGGAGAGAGATGATTCACTGTGGTGACCCCTGAAGGGAAAGGCCGAAAGAAGAAGAAGAAATTAAATAATCTCTGAACTGAGTATTGTGAAAACACCACACGTTATTTCCCTGAAACTGACATATTATTCCTTTATTGAAGCTGAACAAAATAAATCTCTGCTTATCATCACCAATAATTCAGTAGAAGCTGAAGTGGTGTAACTAAGTAGACATGAAACACACTGCTATGCAGTTTAAGCTCCTTTCCTCCTTTACTTTAAATTTCCCATATTTATATTCACCTGTGTGCTCTGCAGATACATTCTCATAGGTCTTCACTAGGTTAAGAACTAACTCACTCTTCAGTTTAGTAAAATAGGAAATTGCAGTTTAGAATGCTCTTTACAAAACCAAAAAATTCAATATCAGTTTAGTTTTTAATTTCAAATTTCATGACCCTAACTTCATATGGCTGTCCTGTGTGAGTGACCTTGTATGCTCTCAGAGTGCTCAGTTGAGTAAACCTCGTCCCACACTGTGCTCAGTGATATGGCTTCTATCCTGTATGAGTGTGTAGGTGTCGTTGTAGACTACTCCCTTTAACAAAACTCTTCCCACACTCCGAGCAGCGATACGGCTTCTCTCCAGAGTGAACACGCTGATGTCTTTGTAGATGACACTGTTGAATAAAACTCTTCCCACACTCTAAGCAGAGAAATGGCTTTTCTCTGTTGTGAGTGCGCTGATGTCTTTGTAGATGACTCTGTTGAATAAAACTCTTCCCACACTCTAAGCAGTGAAATGGCTTTTCTCCGTTGTGAATGCGCTGATGTATTTGGAGACTGCTCTGATGGGCGAAACTCTTCCCACACTCCTTACAGCAATGTGGCTTCTCTCCAGTGTGAACATGCTGGTGTAATTGGAGATAACTCTGTCGAACAAAACTCTTCCCACACTCCGAGCAGCGATACGGCTTTTCTCCGTTGTGAATGTGCCGATGTCTTTGGAGATTACTCTTTCGGGCAAAACTGTTCCCACACTCCGAGCAGCGATACGGCTTTTCTCTGTTGTGAATGCGCTGATGTCTTTGGAGATTGCTCTGTTGGGTAAAACTCTTCCCACACTCCAGACAGCAATGTGGCTTCTCTCCAGTGTGAGTCCGCTGGTGTAGTTCGAGATGACGCTGTCGAACGAAATTCTTCCCACACTGTGAGCAGTGATGTAGTTTCTCACCTGTGTGAATATACTGGTGTCTTCTCAGTTTTTTCTGGTCAGCGAAACTCTTCCCACACTGCAAGCACTGATGGACCTCTTTCTGCAACTGCAGAGGCCCAGAGATTGTTTGCTGAATACTGGAGCTTCTTTCTGGCATAAGATTCTGACACGTGTCTTCTGATTTGATCGGTGTCTCATGTTGATCAGGGTGACATATTGTGATGTGTTCATGGAGCAACATTTGAGATGAATACGAAAGTGAACACATGAAGCAGGGGAAGACTTCCAATTGGGCATCATCTTTTTCTGGAGATGAAAATAAAAGTCATTACAAACTCATTGTTTAATGAGGGGAATTTAGTTTTTAACCACTATAATCACAAGATCAAGCCAATACAGTAAACCAACATCAAGCCCTTAGTGCTGTGATGGATCCCTGTGCTTTTCTCCTGTCCCCAAGGCCCCTGTTAGTGCAATGAACAGATGACATCGGGTCCCATTCACAGCTGGTATTTACAGGCATCCTGGGTAACTGGATCATAACTGGACAACACTAAGTACAGATGTGAAAAGGTTCAGCATTTTTGACAAGAGAAACCCAGTGACGAAATAAAATCAGAAGAGCTAAAAAACTCTATTCTGAGAAAGTGAAAAACACATTTTCAGCTGATGTCCCACCAGCAGTGTGGATTGGCCTGCAACCCCTCATGAACTACTTAACACCACCGAACTCGGACAACACTCTACAAAAAGACCTGAACATGTGTTCTCCAGGTTCAATATTCATTAACAAGCCATCAACACTTCCCCCGAGTCAACACCTCTCCTTTTCCATTTCCACACAGATAAAATAGTTCTTGCATCTTGCACAATTTGTTTTCCTGAACTCATTTAATATGATCACAAACATCATTCAGCACAAACTCAGATCTCTTTTGTCATCCTCACCACTAAAGCACAGCAGACGAGGTACCTTCTTTGCCACCTGCAAAAGCAAAACCTGCCCTGTGCAACTGCTGTGAATTCTATAGAGCTACCATCAAATACACCTATTGAATCAGTGCTCGATAACTACCTGGCACATCTAACCGGGTAAAGGCGGACTTAAAAGGTCAGCAACCTTTTTTTCGCCGCGGACCGGACAATGGTTGATAATTTACCTCGTCCCGCTGGGGGTGGGGGGCGGCTATACAATTAAATTAAAATTAATAATTTTAATTTAATTGCATTTAAACGGGGGGCACGGTGGCTTAGTGGGTAGCACGTTCGCCTCACACCTCCAGGGTCGGGGTTCGATTCCCGCCTCCGCCTTGTGTGTGCAGAGTTTGCATGTTCTCCCCGTGCCTCGGGGGTTTCCTCCGGGTACTCCGGTTTCCTCCCCCAGTCCAAAGACATGCATGGTAGGTTGATTGGCATCTCTGGAAAATTGTCCTTAGTGTGTGTGAGTGAATGAGAGTGTGCGTGTGCCCTGCGATGGGTTGGCACTCCGTCCAGGGTGTATCCTGCCTCGATGTCCGATGATGCCTGGGATAGGCACAGGCTCCCCGTGACCCGAGGTAGTTCGGATAAGCGGTAGAAAATGAGTGAGTGAGAGAGTGTATTTAATCATGCCTTTTTAACTCACTACAACGCTAAATCAATGAGAACCCTGAGCTTGTTTCTTTACAACGAGACGTTTCCATCTGGGGTAATAGGAGACAATGATACCCGAAGTGTGTTGCTTATGTCCAGTTTATTCCGTTGTTTTGTTTTGGTTGCCGTCACTGCAGAAAACCCCGCTTCACACAGATAGCATGTAGGAAATGGCAATAGGGATTTAAGTGCTGTGGTGACAATCTCAGGGTATTCCACCATGACTTTAATCCAGAACACCGGCAGAGTTTTCTAACGAACATCTGTTTCGTGCTCATTTTTGCTAATTTATGGGTTAAATTTGAGCAAACACACCACCTTCTCTCCACCGAATCTTTCTAACGACATCTGTTTCGTGCTCATTTTTGCTAATTTGTGGGTTAAATATGAGCAAACACACCACCTTCTCTCTGATGCAAACGAGACATGTTCTGATATACAGTAGCTCTGATGACGTCACTGTTTATGGAAGTAGCTGTAGGATACATCAGTAAACTGACAGATGATACAATCCCTAAAACCATCATAAGAATTTTTCCCAACAGAAGCCATTGGTGGTTAAAACCATTGGAACATAAAGTAGAAGGCTGCGTATAAGGAGCATGAACAAGGCCTATGGAAGGAAACTAAAGTAACAGTACCAAGAGGGTCATTCTATATGCTTGTGGATGCAGATGTGCAGCTTGGGCAGTATAAAGGAGAGTGAAATGCTTTCATAATCCCTGATCACAACATGAATAATGTTTTCAGGTTAGGAAGGCAGGGACATTGGGAAGGTAGCCTACCAGGCCCTTAGAGCCTGTGCTGATGTTCACAGAGATACCAGTGTTCACAGAGATATTCAAACTCTCCCTGGCTCAATCAATAATTTTTCAATGGCTCCTCAGGGCTGGATCGTGAGACCCGGATAGCAAATAAACCAGCTCCAGCCAGGATTGCTCTGGTAAATTCCAGATCTCTGATAAACAAAACGTTTATCTTAAATGACTTTTATACATCAAACAACTTGGATCTACTGTGCGTGACTGAAACCTGGATGAATGAGGGTGAGTTAAGCCCGTTCTCAGAGATTTTACAGTTAAACTGTGGCTTTCTCAGCTGTCCACGACTTACAGAACGGGGTGGAGGAGTTGCTATTATTTTTAAGGAAAAATTAAACTGCCGGCGTGTGATGTGCAACACGTACACAAGCTTTGAGCTGATTGTGTTTGAACTGAATCAACCTGACCCAGTGCTATGCGCTGTGATTTATCGTCCTCCCAAATACCATATAGACTTTATAAGCGACTTTTCCGATTTTCTGGCAGAAATCATGCCGAAGTATGACAGAGTTTTAATCGTTGGAGATTTTAACATCCATATTTGTTGTCCCTCCAAAGCGTTGGTTAAAGACTTCCTAAATCTCATTAAATCGTTTAATTTAACGCAGTTTGTGGCCAGCGCTACTCATGAGCACGGACACACATTAGATCTGGTCTTATCATGTGATCTACCTGTTAATAATATTAATGTTTGTGATGCTACTTTTTCTGACCACATGCCTGTGCTATTTGAGATTTCTTGTTTCTGTAGTCCAAAACCACGTGCTCCTGCTCGTCACTGTCGCTCATTTAACTCTTTAACTGCAAAACGGTTTACTGATGTTTTTAAAAACACAAACATGGCCTTCTCAGTGTCCACTCACCATTATAATACTGATGAGTTAACATCATTATTTTATTCTTCTTGTGAGAATGCACTGGACATTGCTGCCCCTTTCAGGACTATACGTGCTAAGCCAAAATTTGAACCATGGCTGAACGACACTACCCGTGCTGCAAGGCGTGAATGCAGGAGAGCTGAACGGCAATGGAAAAAAGATAGGCTGCAGGTTTCGTCTGATATCTTGAAAGACAGCTTGTTCAAATATCAAAAAACTGTAAAAACGGAGCAGTCAAGGTATTTCTCTAATGTCATAGCAAAAAATTCTCATAAACCTCGTGTTCTGTTCAATACTATTAATTCTGTTTTACATACATCTCAACAAATAAGTTTGGAATCTTCCAAAAAAAAATGCGAAAATTTTTTGCAGTTTTTTAACGACAAGATTGTGACTGTTAGAGCCATTATTGTTCACCGTTCTGCTAATATGTCTTCTTTCCCTGTGTGCTCCTCTGTTTTCAATCAGTTTGAGCCAGTGTCTCTTGCTTATTTAAAAGACATCATTGATAAAATGAATCCATCTTGTTGTCCCTCAGACATTATTTCCCCAGATTTCCTAAAGAAGGTTTTTGATACCCATGGCCCTAACATACTGACGATTGTAAATAGTAGTCTCACTCATGGAGTTGTACCCCTACATTTTAAACACGCTATAGTGGAACCACTGATAAAAAACCTAACTTGGATTCATCGGTTCTTGCTAATTTTAGACCCATTTCAAAACTCCCATTTCTCTCCAAAATATTGGAAAAAGTTGTTTTTAGTCAATTATTAGCCTATCTAGACTTGCATGGCTTGCAAGAGATGCACCAATCTGGTTTTAAATCACTTCACAGCACGGAAACGGCCCTGTTAAAAGTTTATAATGATTTATTATTGACCACTGATGCAGGTAACTATGCTGTTCTTATGCTGTTAGATCTTACATGTTGCGTTCGACACCATAGATCACAATATACTAATCTCTCGCCTTGAGCATTGTGTTGGTATAAAGGTATAAAGGTATAAAGGGTGCCGCGTTACAATAGTTTAAATCTTATCTGGGTGAAAGAACTTTCTTTGTACTTCTTGGGGAATTTGTGTCTTCTACTGCATCTCTTGTATGTGGAGTCCCTCAGGGTTCCATTCTTGGACCGATTTTATTTTCTTTATATATATTACCTTTAGGGTCCATTTTTAGGAAACATGGCATTTCATTTCACTGTTATGCAGATGACTTGCAACTCTATCTGCCTTTGAAACGGAAGGATGCAAACTCTGTAGCACCTTTGCTGAGATGTCTTGAAGATATTAAAGCCTGGATGGCCTCCAACTTCTTAAAGTTTAATGAAGATAAAACTGAAATCATTTTATTTTGACCTGGCGGTAAGATTAATACTCGTGATGTAGATCTGGGTGACTTAAAGTCATATATGAAGCCTGTTGCCAAAAACCTGGGGGTTTTAATGGATGGTGACTTTAAACTAGAAAAACAGATTAATTTGGTAGTTAAATCGTGTTTTTTTCAGTTAAGGCAATTATCTAAAGTCAAATCATTTGTATCTTTTACTGATTTTGAGAGGGTCATCCATGCTTTTATATCATCCCGCCTGGACTATTGTAATAGTCTCTATGTAGGCATTGGTGAGGCATCTCTAACACGCTTGCAAAGGGTACAAAACGCAGCTGCACGTTTATTAACGGGGACACGCAAACGAGAACACATTACACCTATATTGGCTTCCCTTCGTTGGTTGCCCGTTCATTTAGAATTGATTTCAAGATTTTACTTTTAGTTTTTAAATCATTAAATAAGATTGGTCCTAAGTATCTTTCAGACCTATTAAAGCCATATACTCCATCCGGGGCACTTAGGTCTGCTGGGCAACTGCTTTTAGTATCCCCCAACGCAAGATTAAAGAGCAGAGGTGACCGTGCCTTTGCAGTAGCGGCCCCCAAACTCTGGAATAATTTACCTTTATACATTAGGCGGCTCCTTCACTTGCTGTTTTTAAATCACATTTAAAAACATATTTGTATGGTACAGCATACAACGCAGTATGAGAGTTACCTGTTAGGAGTTTTTTTTTTAGTGTGTGTTACTAATTATTATTGTATTTATTGCATTTTTATTACTTTTATTTAGTTTTTATTTTATTTATGATTATTATTATTATTTTATGCTTTTTAGTTCTATTGTTTATTTTATATTGTTTGTACAGCACTTTGGAGAACACCTGCTGTTTTAAAAAGGTGCTCTATAAATAAACTTTGATTTGATTTGAAGCTGCACTGCTGCTTAAGTCAGTGAGGATGACCACAGCTGTTTTAAGATAATTCACATGCTAAAGATTGCCTCTCAATGTATAATAACTTTAGAATTAGTATTAATTAATGATTAGCATGAACATACATTTATATTATTTACTCATTGTTGTTATTAATATTTTACCTGACTTCTAGTTTATAACAACATGGTTAGAAGATATCCCAGCTTTAGAAGTTGTGGTCAGAGTGCAGGGTCAACCATGGTACGGCACCCTGGGGCAGGAAGGGTAATGGGACTTGCTCAAGCTCAAGGGTTTTGCCCAAAAGTGACAGATTGACATTGCAGCAGCTTGAAGCCAGATCTTCTCATTAACAACCCAGAGCCTTAACTATTTTAGCCACCGCTGCCCTATGCACTAATTGTGTATAACGAATGACGTAAAATTACAGAGTGGAATAAAAC
Source organism: Tachysurus fulvidraco (assembly GCF_022655615.1). Taxonomy (NCBI): domain Eukaryota; kingdom Metazoa; phylum Chordata; class Actinopteri; order Siluriformes; family Bagridae; genus Tachysurus; species Tachysurus fulvidraco. Next base: position 20,535,070 of record NC_062533.1, read on the forward strand.
AGATTGATTCCATAGATGGAGTGTTACAATATCAGTGATACTTAACCCCATACTGTGGTTGTATAGAGGAAGTCTTCACCTGTAGTCTCTTCCTTTTTAATAAGCTTGCTCTGAAATCCATTTTGTTCGCCTAGATTTTCCACAGATGCATCTACACCTGAAATTCCACCAATTACATTAAAATTATTTCACCTCAAGTAAACCTCTGAATAACAGGTTGGAACAAATATAGCCCATAAAATGTATGAGGTCCAATCTGAATCTTAATACACCCTGCTGTCTTACTGAGATAATCTTCATCTTCAGGTTCTTCTTTTTTTATATATTTCTGTTCATCCACAGGTGTGATGTGTTCCACAGAGTTCGTCATTGCATCACATGACATTTCATCACCTGAATTTACAAAACACAAACAGGATAATGTCACTGCTATGGGGCTGGTTTACAGGGTTGCAAAATTCCGGATTTTTTTTTCAAGGCTGGAAACTTTCCATGGGAATTAACGGGAATATATGAAAATGAACTGGGAATTTAAAAAAAATGCAGAGATGCCTATAACAAGGAACTTGAATGTAGTTAAAAAAAATCTTGCAGCATAATTTTGTTTAAAACAACAAGATTTAATGCAGTTTAAGTTGAATCTGTACCCTGTGTTCCTGATTATAATAGTAATATATAAAAGTACACACTCAGTACCACACTGACAAAATACTGAGCATTGGGTTAAAAATCAGAGTTACAGAAACTTTCCCCATTCTGTTACTGACTGTTCTTCATTCTCAAGTTTCATGTCAATCACCATCAATCTGTCTGTCTGTCTGTCTATCCATCCACACACACACACACACACACACTCTCTCTCTCTCACACACACACACACACACACACACACACACACACACACACACACACACAGTATTGTGTCAATTATGATCTATTATGTAATAAAATAATAATAATAATAATAATAATAATAATAATAATAATAATAATAATAATAATAATAATAATAATAAATCATTCTGTACTTACATCCCCAAAAAACAACAACTGAAAATTCCTTTTAATTCTTTGCAAATTAATATTATTTTTACTGACACAATATTGCAGGTCATCAAATAACCATCTTCAATTTATATTACAGTTTTTTCAGTTGCTAACAAGCACTATTCAATACTGAAACCACATTTTCAAAACTCTTCACACAGTCAGCGAAACAGAAGTCAATGCAGACCAAACTGTGAACCATTTTTCATTGCTTTCAGACAAAATGCATTCAGTGACCACACTTTTCAAAATTCAGGACACTTTTCCCATTCGTACTCCACAACATGCAAAATACTGTGTATTTTCAGCACATTTTTCAAATGCTAACACACTGCATTCAAAATGATTAAAAACACATTCAAAACAGAATGATGGCAAATTCCAATTATTTTATAATATTCTCAATTTTATAGCTAAAAATGAAAAAAAAAAAAAATCATTACAAGCTAATTGCAAATAAAAAAAAAACAATACAGTAATAGTTCTGATTTACTGTAGGGTCCAAAGGTTGCCCACAAGAGGAGGGAGAGGCAGAATCTGTTCTGATGTGCAAGAAATTGTGATTGTGGACATGGTATTTGCCAATGATGCAATAAAACTGCAGGAAATGTGCTGGTAGACAATGGCACTTTTGAAAACGTGAATATGGTTATAGCACAACAACAATTGCCAGAGTCCTAGAGAAACATACAATAAGGATGAAGCAACTGTACACTGTAGCCTTTGAGAGAAACAGTGAATGTGTGAAAGAACTCCGGTATCAATATGTCCAGGTAAGATGTCTGTTCAGTAACCAAACAGGATACATACACATTGATGCATAATGTCAATTACTGTGAACCTGTCTGCAATTTAGAGGGAAATGGAGATGGAAGACAGACGAACTCCACATACTTTTATCTTTGTGGATGAAGCTGGATTCAACCTGGCAAAAACACCAGAAATGTAAAGGGACAGAGAGCGACTGTGGAGGTCCCGAGCCAAAGGGGAGCTACAGTAACATCACGATGTGTGCAGCAATGTCCAATGAAGGTTTGCTGTTACACAAACCACTCATTGGCCCCTACAATACAGAGAGGCTCATTTCATTTCTAAATAACCTACATATTCGACTTGTGCCAGCAGAGGAGAGAGGCCAAAGGGCATCAAACTCCCCTTCTTTCATTGTTGTGTGGGATAATGTGGCATTCCACCAGTCTGCTGCAGTCACAGAGTGGTTTGTGTCACATCCCAGGATGTCAGTATTATACCTGCCTCCCTATACCTATACTCCCCTTTCTTAAAAAAAAGTTTTTATCTGCATGGAGGTGGAAGGTGATGTTGATGAGAACTTGTGGCCAAATGCAAGAGAGAGAGCAGACTAGAAGCATCACTGTAATTTACTATAATGAAAATTATGTATAATGATTTACAGTAATGTGTAGAATGTATTTTATTTATTAGTTTTTTTTTATTATTATCACTGCAGCCCTGGAGTTTTTCCCCTTTTTGGTTATAATTTCTAAGTACTATATTCATACAAAAAAAAATTACATTTTGATTAATTTCTGATTCATTCATGTTACAAATGCTTTTAATAAAGTCAGATTGTGTTACAGTTTTCTATATGAAGAATTGATTTATGTGGAAAATCATTCATTCATCTTCTACCGCTTATCCGAACTTCTCGGGTCACGGGGAGCCTGTGCCTATCTCAGGCGTCATCGGGCATCGAGGCAGGATACACCCTGGACGGAGTGCCAACCCATCACAGGGCACACACACACACTCTCATTCACTCACACACACACACACACACACTACGGACAATTTTCCAGAGATGCCAATCAACCTACCATGCATGTTTTTGGACCGGGGGAGGAAACCCCCGAGGCACGGGGAGAACATGCAAACTCCTGTTGTTAGTGTTTTTTGAGGTCAGTGTGTTGTAAATGAAATGTGTGGTTTCTGAATGAGAATTGTTGTCAGTGTTTGTTGGTCTGAGTTTTGTAGGTGAGATTAACTGTTTGGACAACATTCATGCTGTTAATGCAGACTGTGTGGTTTCAGCTCGTTAGCAAGTGAAAAAACTGTAATAAATAATGAAAGTTTGTTCATTTATTTTATTTATATCCATTCATTTCTATGTAGTGAATATTTATATATAAATAAATATATATAAATAAATATACTTAATACATATAATATATAGTGAATATTTATATAGTAAATATAAACAGTATGTAGATCTTTACAGAGTTTAAATAAACTCTTACCTCCGTCTTATAAGCAGGACGAAGTGAAGCCTTAAAAACAGAAACAAAGCTTTTATTATTAAATCTGTTTTAAAGTGATGATGAAATCCGGCAGAAAATCAGCTTTTGACTCCAAGAAATAAAAACTGCAGCTTGTCTTCTTCAGTTGTGTTTTTGGTGGAGTTCATGATCACAGCGCCACCTGCTGGAGAATCTCCACAGGTTCAGTTTGCTCTCAGTGCAGAATTTGATAAAGATGTTAATAAGATGTAAAGTACATTAAAGTGTCAGCTGTTCTGTTCATCTTTACACTGAAAACAGCTTCCTGCCTGTATATTTATTGTCCTGTTTGTTCTCAGTGTTCAGCAACAGTGTAAAGAGTGGACAAGAAGCTGAGGGTCTTTATTTATTTTATTTATTTCCTTCCTTCCTTTTATTTATTTATTCATTTCATTTGTTTCATTTCATTTTTTAAATTTATTTTTTACTTATTTAATTTATTTTCTTTTAATTAGATCCTTTTATTTATTTCCTTTAATTCCTTTTATTTATTTTATTAGTTTCCTTTTATTTATTTTATTAGTTTCCTTTTATTTATTTTATTTTATTTATTTTATTAATTTCCTTTATTTCCTTTTATTTATTTTATTAAATTATTTTTATTTAATTTATTTCCTTTTATTTATTGTTTTATTTCATTTTCTTTCTTTTTATTTATTTTATTTAATTACTTTTATTTATTTTCTATTATTTACTGATTTATTGTAAAAAAAAAATAAATAAACAATATCTATTTCACCACACTACATATCTATTACACCAGTTTTGTTCCTTTTTTTTTTTTTTAGCATTTTAGTTTATGAGAGAAATGATGAGGTGTTAAAATTGGAACATTATTTTGTTTATATATTTTAAATGCATATTGCATATGACATGGTGCATTATTGATAAAAATAGAGAGGATCTTCTTCTTCTTTGGTCTTTTCCCCATTAGGAGTCACTACAGCGAATCATCAGTTCCACCTAAATCTATTCTCAGCATCCTCGACTCTCACACCAGTTACCTTCATGTCCTCTTTTAACATATCCATGAAAGATATGAACACTGAGCATGTAGTTTATTATATAACCAGAGGTGGCAAAAGTACACACATCCTTTACTCAAGTAGAAGTACAGATATTCATTTTTTAAAAGACTTCAGTAAAAGTAGAAGTAGTGACTACACTCTTTTACTCAAGTTAAAGTAAAGAAGTATGGGCATGATATGGGCTCTGACATGTACTTAAGTAAAAAGTCACCGTTACTACTACCTGTTTAGTGTCATGCTGGTAACTGGACGTCATGTTTCATTTATATATATGTGTGTGTGTGTTTGTGTGTGTGTATGTATATTTATATCTAATTTTGGAGTGTGCTGATGGATATTTGTGTTCATCAGCCACAAGAGTGTTACGAAAGGCAGGCACTGATGTAGGTGATGTAGGGTGGAGTCAGCGTTCACATTCATCCCAAAAGTGTTCAGTAGGGATGAGATCAGAAAACAACCACATATAGCAGGAAAGGTCAGGTGACCCAATACTTTTGGAAATATAATGCATACCAAGTGTATCACCAAGGCCATATCCCAAACTGTAGGGAGATTCCAGCTCTGTGCTTCAAAACAACTCAAAATTATTGTGATGTTTTACAAATGACAAAATTAATGTTAATTAAATTAAGCACTTCGTGTTTTTTGGGTTGACACCAGGGGCAGTTCTAGGATTTCATCTTTAGGGGGTTTTAGCCCTCAGTGAGAATTTAAAACAAGAAGAGTTCTATATTATATATTATATGACAACTCTGGTAATAAGAATAGTGACATTTCACTGCTTTTGGTTGCCGTCTTTGTGTCTTTCCGCCGATTAACGTTATAGATAAACGCCTCCAGCTCTGACTGCGCGTGCACGCTGCGCGTACCTGTGCTTTTCCGTCCTAATAAAGCAGACAGCTGAAGACGCACGTGTGAAACACTACAACACACGCGTGTAAAAGCAAAGTAAAAAAAATCGCTCTTGGATCAAACTGATAAATGATTTTCTTTCCCGTCGACGACACGTCCTGCATTTTAACATCATTTTTATTGTTTATTTATGAAAGTAAAAATTATCCTTATAGTTTTAGGGTGACTGAGATTACAGACAGGGGGCTGAAGCCACCCTAATAAAGGGCTAAACCGCCCCTGGGTGACACAATTCGCAATGCATTCGCCAGAAATCCTTTTTGACGCCAATTATTACAAACATCTCCCTCATATATGGCCATGTGTGTTCAGGAATGTCCTCGTTGTTATTTTATAGTACAGAATTGTACAGAATTATACAGAATTGTGTTATTCACAACGCTGTTAACTACATCAACATCGGCTCACTGCTTCAGCTTGGCTCACTCAGTTGGTGTTTCTCACACATTAACTATTAGGTTGCAGTTAACTGACATTTACAGACAATTAAAACCAGGTAAACAGGTAAAAAAAAAGCTATAGGAACTATAGAAAGCTAGAAAGGATGTTTGTACTGTAATGAAAAGGCAATAAGATCAGCCTGAGGAACTATACTCCAAAAATGTGTATCTTCCAACATACAGTTAGCTTTAACAAGTGAAAATGGATTTTGCTTATATGAAAATGACAATACTAAATTAAATAATCTCTGTTTTTAGCCATGAAATACCTTCAGAACTGAGTATTGTGGAAACACCACACAGGTTATTTCAGTGAAACTGACATTTTATCCCTTTATTGAACCTGAACAAAAAACATCTCTGCTTATCATCACCAATAATTCAGTAGAAGCTGAACTGGTGTAACTAAGTAGACATGAAACACACCGCTATGCAGTTTAAGCTCCTTTCTTCCTTTACTTTCCATTAACTTCATATGTCTGTCCTGTGTGAGTGACCCTGTGTGCTCTCAGAGTGCTCAGTCGAGTAAACCTCGTCCCACACTGTGCGCAGTGATACGGCTTCTATCATGTATGAGTGCGTAAGTGTCGTTGTAGACTAATGTGTTGGGCAAAACTCTTCCCACACGCCGAGCAGCAATACGGCTTCTCTCCAGTGTGAACACGCATGTGTGTTTGGAGATTACACTGCTGCTTAAAACACTTCCCACACTCTGAGCAGCGATACGGCTTTTCCCCTTTGTGAATGCTCTGATGTCTTTGAAGACTTCTCTGTAGAGCGAAACTCTTCCCACACTCCTTACAGCAATGTGGCTTCTCTCCAGTGTGAACACGCTGGTGTAGTTGGAGATCACTCTGTAGAACAAAGCTCTTCCCACACTGCGCACAGTGATACGGCCTCTCTACTGTATGAATGCGCTGGTGTGTTTGGAGACTACTCTGCTGCGTAAAACTCTTCCCACACTCCGAGCAGCGATACGGCTTCTCTCCAGTGTGAACTCGCTTGTGTGTTTGGAGATTACACTGCTGCTTAAAACACTTCCCACACTCTGAGCAGCGAAATGGCTTTTCTCCTTTGTGAATGCTCTGATGTCTTTGGAGACTGCTCTGTTGGGCGAAACTCTTCCCACACTCCTTACAGCAATGTGGCTTCTCTCCGGTGTGAGTGCGCTGGTGTTGTTGGAAATGACTCTGTCGAACAAAACTCTTCCCACACTGCGAACAGTGATACGGCCTCTCTCCTGCATGAATGACCTGGTGGGTCTGGAGCTCACTTCGTTGAATAAAACCTTTCCCACAATCTGAACAGTTGTATGGCTTCTGTCTTGTGTGAATGCGTTGGTGTCGCTTTAGATTACTCTGATAGGCAAAACTCATTCCACAATGTGAGCAGCGATGTGGCTTTTCTCCTGTGTGAACAAACTGGTGTGTTTGGAGATCCCGTTGATGAATAAAACTCTTCCCACACTCCGAGCAGCGATACGGCCTCTCTCCTGTATGATAGCGCTGGTGTGTTTGGAGATCACTCTGCTGCGTAAAACTCTTCCCACACTCTGAGCAGCGATACGGCTTTTCTCCTTTGTGAATGCGTTGATGTCTTAGGAGATTGCTCTGTTGGGTAAAACTCTTCCCACACTCCGAGCAGCGATACGGCTTCTCTCCGGTGTGAGTGCGCTGGTGTAGTTCAAGATGACTCTGTCGAATAAAATTCTTTCCACACTGTGAGCAGTGATGTGCTTTCTCACCTGTGTGAATATACTGATGTCTTCTCAGTTTTTTCTGGTCAGTGAAACTCTTCCCACACTGCAAGCACTGATGGACCTCTTTCTGCAGAGGCCCAGAGATTGTTTGCTGAATACTGGAGCTTCTTTCTGGCATAAGATTCTGACACGTGTCTTCTGATTTGATCGGTGTCTCATGTTGATCAGGGTGACATATTGTGATGTGTTCATGGAGCAACATTTGAGATGAATACGAAAGTGAACACATGAAGCAGGGGAAGACTTCCAATTGGGGATCATCTTTTTCTGGAGATGAAAATAAAAGTCATTACAAACTCATTGTTTAATGAGGGGAATTTAGTTTTTAACCACTATAATCACAAGATCAAGCCAATACAGTAAACCAACATCAAGCCCTTAGTGCTGTGATGGATCCCTGTGCTTTTCTCCTGTCCCAAAGGCCCCCGTTAGTGCAATGAACAGATGACATCGGGTCCCATTCACACCTGGTATTTACAGGCATCCTGGGTAACTGGAGCATAACTGGACAACACTAAGTACAGATGTGAAAAGGTTCAGCATTTTTGACAAGAGAAACCCAGTGACAAAATAAAATCAGAAGAGCTAAAAAACTCTATTCTGAGAAGCTGTGCAACTGCTGTGAATTCTATAGAGCTACCATCAAATGCACCTATTGAATCAGTGCTCGATAACTACCTGGCACATCTAACCGGGTAAAGGCGGACTTAAAAGGTCACTAAGGTCAGCACAGCACATCATCGGGACATCACTACAATAAAAATATCCTCGCTTCTAAGGCTGAGAGCTTGCATAGACGATACTCCCCTGCTTAATATCCTGCTAGCAAATACCTGGTCTCTAGAGTGCAAGCTTGATCAGGGCCAGGTTTAAGTTAGAGAAGGACATTCTGTACTGTAATGACCTCTGCTTTACAGAAACTTGGCTGAGATCAGCAGTACTAGACCATGTAGGGGCTGTTCAAAGACGTCAGGAAAATCATGGGGAGGTGGAGTGTGTCTGATGTTAAACATCATTTACATTTATGGCATTTGGCAGATGCCTTTTCCAGAGTCAAGTACAAAAGTCCATTGTAGACTATCAGTGAATACATCAACACTGATTCACCAGGTGGGGGGCACGGTGGCTTAGTGGTTAGAACGTTCACCTCACACCTCCAGGGTTGGGGGTTCGATTCCCACCTCCGCCTTGTGTGTCTGGAGTTTGGAGTGTGGAGTTCCTCTGGGTACTCCGGGTTCCTCCCCCGGGCCAAAGACATGCATGGTAGGTTGAAAAATTGGCATCTCTGGAAAAATTGTCCGTAGTGTGTCTGAGTGAATGAGAGTGTGTGTGTGCCCTGTGATGGGTTGGCACTCTGTCCAGGGTGTATCCTGCCTCGATGCCCGATGACGCCTGAGATAGGCACAGGCTCCTCGTGATCCGAGAAGTTCGGATAAGCGGTAGAAAATGAATGAATGAATGAATGGTTCACCAGGTTACAGACTAGACCAGAACAGAAATGTGTCTTGCTGTATACTTACCACTTAGTGATGGACCAGTCGAGCAGTGCTAGAACATCGTAAGAAGCAATGTGCAGTGTGAGGAGTGACAAAAGTCTTAACGAAAGAGGGCTGGTCCATTTTTGGCTTTGTAGGGAAGCATCAGTGTTTTAAATATGCAGCAACTGGAAACCAGTGGAGAAGTGCAGCAGTGAAGAAGTATGTGAGAACTTATGCAGGTTGAAAACAAGTCCTGCAGCTGCATTTTGGATTATTTGCAGGGGACAAAATTGCGTTCAGACCAATCTTAAAATGACAAGAGACTGAATAATCACCTGAATAATCACTTGAGCAGCATGTGTGAATAAAAATGGCCTGGGGTCTCATTTATAAAACTGTGCGTAGGATCCCTACTAAAAGTTTACGTGTGCCCAAAAGCCAAAAATGGTGTACGCGAAAAAATATTCTGATTTATAAAACCGTGCGTACGCACACCTGTAAACAATGTTCCCACAGATGTGCGTACGTGAACCAGCCTCATATCCCACCCTGTACACGCCCATTTTTCCACGCCCATTACATGCTCCACAACTGCGTGGGCACGAGAGTGGACCTCGTTATAATGAGTTTCCTCTGCGCTCTGCGGGTTTAAAAATGGGGTGAGGAGTCAGCATCTCAGGGGTAGCCACTGACGCCTGCGGGTTATAATTATATTAAAAACAAAATTGTTATAATTATATTAAAATTTAAACTGTTACAGTTTCTACTTTTTAATATTGTTAAACTCACCAAGAAGCCAGCCATCACGTACAGCGCCTGCATTTAGTCTGTTCCATACACTGTTATGTGTCAAGATAAAGGAATCATGTGTTGAACCAGGCCAGCGTGCCACAATGTTTGTGAGGGTCGTGTTGGAGTCACATATGATTTGCACATTAATAGCATGCACATGCTTTCTGTTAACATAAGCAAATTCATTTTCAGATGGTGCCCTTATACAGTAGCAACATGAGTGCAGTCAATTGCGCCGATTACATTTGGGAAACCAGACATTGCCGAAAATTGCATTGTAATTTCGGCCTGTTCTCGCACAGTGTAGGAGAACCTGATGTATCTCACACAGTGTAGAGGAACCTGATGTACCGACTACCCATATTAAGTATAACATTCAAAACAACAGATATTATGGCACTCAGGGACGGCTGTGATATACCAGACCTATAGGGTGAGATGATAGATTCCAATAGAATTATTTCATATACAAAAAGGTCTTAGACACAAAGTTGAGAATTACTTATAGTTCTTTTTTATATAAATAATTTACCTGTCTGCCAATTCCCACTGGAAACAGCCAGTTGCCAAGAACCCCAGAGTGGTGAGGACTTGTATTTGGACTGGGATGGCATGGTTCCGGTGTGTTGCCCTCTCTAATACTGGACCCAATTAAGCACATAAAAAAAAGCACAGCTCTAGGGAATCTAAATCGGCTTATTAGCCAGTCATCATAATGGGCCAAGGGTATTTCATGCTATTCTGTATCACATGTAGTCGCGCCATCTCCTCCTGCGCTCCCGTTGTGGACAATGTGACTTTAAGGCAGCGCTGATTATTCATTCATTCATTCATTCATCTTCTACCGCTTATCCGAACTACTCGGGTCATGGGGAGCCTGTGCCTATCCTCAGGCGTCATTGGGTATCAAGGCGGGATGCACCCAGGAGTAGCGCTGATTATTATTATTTTATTTTTAATACATTTTGAATTACGTTTGGATTTTATTGTTTTATTTAATCTTCATGATAATGTGGATATAACGTATGAAATGGAGTGAAAATTAAATGTCATTAATTCATTAATTCAGTGGGAACTGGCATACGTATGTTTCCAGCCCCGTTTTGTGCGTACACACGCTTTATAAATGAGACCCCAGATCCTTCTGATGTTGTAGTCATAGTATCTCAGAGACAGCTGTAAGGGCTAAGACATTCTTTTAAAAGGAAAAGCTTGAGGCTTCTGCACAAGATTCTCATAAGTTCCACAACATCTTGATCCTTTCTGACAGCTGAAGACTTTTCAACTGTAGCAGCAAAAGATATTCTAGAAGTCATCCAGTCTTGCACCACTGTTACAGTCAAATATGACTACAAGGCAGAGACTCGTTCATCATTTGGGAGATTGTTTACCACGCCCCATCTTCCTTATTTCTAGACACAAACAAAGGCTGAAACAGATAGTTCCCGTTTAGAGGAAGGCCTGATGATAATAACCAACTGGTGACCACTGTGCAGAACACTCTAGCTGATGTACATCGAGACATGTTCTGATATACAGTAGCTCTGATGATGTCACTGTTTATGGAAGTAGCTGTAGGATACAGCAGGAAACTGACAGATGATACAATCCACAAAACCATCATAAGAATCTTTCCCAACAGAAGCCATTGCTGGATAAAACCATTGGAACATCAAGTAGAAGGCTGCGTTCAAGTAGTGTGAAGGAGGCAATGGGGGTTTATGGAAGGAAACTAAGTAACAGCACCAAGAGGGTCATTCTATAAGCTTCTGGATGCAGATGTGCAGCTTGGGCAGTATAAAGGAGAGTGAAATGCTTTCATAATCCCTGATCACAACTTGAATAATGTTTTCAGGTTAGGAAGGCAGGAACATCAGGAAGGTAGCCTACAAGTTCCTTAGAGCCTGTGCTGACAAGCTAGCACCGGTGTTCACGGAGATATTCAAACTCTCCCTGGCTCAATCAATAATTGTGTCAATAAATAAATAGAGAGGGCGTCAGGAACGGCATCTGGCAAAAAACATTTAGCCATGCGAATCGTCCAAATTTAACAATGCGAATCGTCAGTACGAATTTCATACCGGATCGGTTGAGGCCTGGGTTAACAACGACAGCCATTGGCACCGTTGACCTACAGGGCACCGGTGGAAATTGGGCTACTGTTGGTCGAAGAAGTAGAGGAGGGAGGAGAGTGCACAGACAGAGAGAGAAGAGGAAAGGTAAGAGTGTAGGACTGAGAATAGGAACTCTGAATGTTGGTACTATGACAAGGAAAGGTAGAGAGCTGGCTGATATGATGGTGAGAGGGAAAGTGGATATACTGTGTGTACAGGAGACCAGGTGGAAGGGTAGCAAGGCTCATAGTATAGGAGCAGGAATCAAGCTATTTTATTATGGTGTGTATAGTAAGAGAAATGGGGTAGGTGTGGTCCTGAAGGACGAGTTTGTGAGGAATGTAATGGAGGTGAAGAGCGTGTCAGACAGAGTGATGAGTCTGAAGTTAGAGATTGAAAGGGTGATGTTGAATGTTGTTAGTGGTTATGCCCCGCAGGTAGGTTGTGAGTTAGAGGAGAAAGAGAGATACTGCAGTGAATTAGATGAGGTGATGGAGAGTATTCCCACGGGCGAGAGAGTGGTGATAGGAGCGGATTTTAATGGACATGTTGGTGAGGGGAACACAGGTGATGAGGAGGTGATGGGCAAGTTTGGAGTTAAGGAAAGGAATCTTGAAGGACAGATGGTAGTGGACTTTGCTAAGAGGATGGACATGGCTGTGGTTAACACTTATTTTCAGAAGAGGGAGGAACATAGAGTGACATACAAGAGTGGAGGTAGAAGAACACAGACTACATCCTATGTAGAAAAGGCAATCTGAAAGAGATTAGTGACTGTAAAGTGGTAGTGGGAGAGATTGTAGCCAAACAGCATAGGACGGTGCTGTGTAGGATGACGTTGTGAGGAATTTAGACAGAAGTTGAGGCAGGCTCTGGGTTGTCAGGTAGTGCTGCCAGGAAGGAGAAAGGAGATAAGAAGACTTGGTGGTGGAATGAGGAAGTTCAAGATAGTATCCAGAGGAAGAGATTAGCTAAGAAGAAGTGGGATATGGACAGGACTGAAGAGAATAGACAGAAATACAAGGAGTTACAGTGCAGAGTGAAGAGGGAGGTGTCTAAGGCAAGGCATAAGGCATATGACGGGTTGTACACTAGGTTAGACACTAGAGAAGGAGAGAAGGACTTGTACAGGTTAGCTAGGCAGAGGGATCGAGATGGGAAGTATGTGCAGCAAGTTAGAATTATTAAGGATAGAGATGGAAGGGTGCTCACAAGTGAGGAGCGTGTACAGAGGAGATGGAAGGAATACTTTGAGGAGCTGATGAATGAGGAAAATAAGAGGGAAAAAAAGAGTAGAAGGGGTGAACTCTGTGGAACAGGAAGTAGATAAGATTAGAAAGGATGAAGTCAGGAAGGCTTTGAAGAGGATGAAAAGTGGAAAGTCAGTTGGTCCTGACGACATCCCTGTAGAGGTCTGGAAGTGTCTAGGAGAGGCAGCAGTGGAATTTTTAACTAGTTTGTTCAACAGGGTTTTAGAAAGTGAGAGGATGCCTGAGGAATGGAGAAGAAGTGTGTTAGTGCTGATCTTTAAGAATAAGGGTGACATGCAGAGTTGCAGCAACTATAAGGGGATAAAGTTGATGAGCCATACAATAAAGCTGTGGGAAAGAGTAGTGGAAGCTAGGTTAAGGAAGGTGGTGGAAATTTGCGCAGCAGTATGGCTTCATGCCCAGAAAGAGCACAACAGATGCAGTTTTTGCTCTGAGAATTTTGATGGAGAGGTATAGGGATGGTCAGAGGGAGTTGCACCGTGTGTTTGTAGACTTAGAGAAAGCGTATGACAGGGTGCCAAGAGAAGAGCTGTGGTTCTGTATGAGGAAGTCAGGAGTAGCAGAGAAGTATGTTAGAGTGGTGCAGGACATGTATGAGAGGAGCAGGACAGTGGTGAGGTGTGCTGTAGGTCAGACAGAGGTGTTAAAAGTGGAGGTGGGACCGGCCATGCTGTATGGTTTAGAGACAGTGTCACTGAAGAAGAGACAGGAGTCAGAGCTAGAGGTAGTTGAGCTGAAGATGTTGAGATTCTCTTTGGGAGGGACAAGGTTGGACAGAATTAGGAATGGACATTTGGGGGACAAAGTTAGGGAGGCCAGATTAAGATGGTTTGGACATGTTCAGAGGAGGGAGAGTGAGTATATTGGTAGGAGAATGTTGGACGTGGAGCTGCCAGGCAGGAGGCAAAGAGGACATATGGATGTAATTAATGAGGATATGAAGCCAGTGGGTGGAAGTGTTGAGGATGCAGAAGATAGGGATAGGTGGAGAGAGATGATTCGCTGTGGCGACTCCTGAAGGGAAAAGCCAAAAGAAGAAGAAGAAGAAGAATAGGGTGTCACAGGTACAGCCATGTAATAAACTTTATGCGGAGCAGTTCCAGAGCTGAGATGGCAAGCCAAATCAATCAAGCTGCACACAAGTTGGTGAGGATGACCACAGCTGTTTTAAGTTAATTCACATGCTAAAGATTGCCTCTCAATGTATAATAACTTTAGAATTAGTATTAATTAATAATTAGCATGAACATACGTTTATATTATTTACTCATTGTTGTTAATATTTTAGCTGACTTCTAGCTTATAACAACATGATGTAAAATTACAGAGTGGAATAAAACAGATTGATTTTTCTTTACAATGTAATGTATAAGAACAGACAGCATAGATGGAGTGTTACAATATCAGTGATACTTAACCCCATAATGTGGTTGTATAGAGGAAGTCTTCACCTGTAGTCTCTTCCTTTTTAACATGCTTGCTCTGAAATCCATTTTGTACGCCTAGATTTTCCACAGATGCATCTACACCTGAAATTCCAATTACATTAAAATTATTTCTCCTCAAGTAAACCTCTGAATAACAGGTTGGAACAAATATAGCCCATAAAATGTATGAGGTCCAATCTGAACCTTAATACACCCTGCTGTCTTACTGAGATAATCTTCATCTTCAGGTTCTTCCTTTTTTATATATTTCTGTTCATCCACAGGTGTGATGTGTTCCACAGAGTTCGTCATTGCATCACATGACATTTCATCACCTGAATTTACAAAACACAAACAGGATAATGTCACTGCTATGGGGCTGGTTTATTGTACATCACTTTGAGTATAGTGTTCATGAAATATGCTGTGAAGACCAAGACTAGGATAAGCAATTAAGGAAAGTAAATGACAAATGAGCTGATTGTATCTTTTTAACTTACAGACATAGTCTTCATCCATTGGTTCATTCTTTATATGTTTCAGGTGGTGTCCAGGGACGATGTGTCCTGCAGAGCCTGATGTCCCTTCACTTGAATCTGAACATGGTTCTTTCTGCTCAATCTTACTGCATACTTTCTGAGACATTAATGATAACATCGGTTTGCTTGAGTAGCAGGAAACGGACCACCAACAAGCCAGGATACGTGTAACTTATTAAAGATGTAAACCAACTCCTGCCCACATCTCAAAGACCTGCTTGTTATTGTATTAATCCATTATTGTAGCAGTTACAGTTATTTTGAAAGAAAAAATCCTTTATTTATCACATACACTGTACATTACAATGCAGTAAAATTCTTTTCTTCATTCCAGGAGCATAGATGGTTAAAGGTCTTGCTCAGCAGTACAGACGTGGCAGCTCGCAGATCTGGACCCCCAAACAAAGCTATCTGCCCGAGCTTGGGCACACGTTCTTCTGACTGAGTTATGCAGTTTGTGTTGTTCTCACAATACAAGTTACATGTATTATTATCTGTCTGATGACCTGCACTGATGTTTAGATGTTCAGGAGCTCTTAAAATTTTAAATAAACAGATCCATGAGAACATGCGAACATCCAGCAACCACAAACAGCTTCAATCTTTAAAACAGTGACACTGGGGTCTTTTTGGAATAGTGCAATAATGTCACATGCTCTACTTTTTAAAGTCTTTAATTTCACATGTATTTATCATAAATATTTTAAATATATAAATACTCTGTTATTGACAAGAAGAGACATCAAGTCAATTAGTTTTCAAACCTCAAATTTTACTTAATTTTTCTGCTCCAATTTCTTTCAAAGGCGTTTTTCAGCTCCCAGGCCCATAATTCACACTAATGATGCGCAGGTCGTCTCATAACCCGCAGGTCCCGTGGGTCGGGTTGGGGCAGGTAAAGAAATTGTCACTTTACTGTGGGGTGTTTTGGGGTAATTAAAAACAAAATATAAAAAACATGTCGCGTTCAATTGGTCGCGGGGGCGGGGCGGGGCTGGCTGTAAAAATAGATACAGTGTGGTGTGGCGGGCCAATAATTTCATAAAAGCAGGACCCGCAGGTTGGAAAAAAAACGACCCGTGCATCACTAATTCACACCCTGTACTTAGATAATCAGGTGATTATAGCTTTATAAATCAAACAAAGAGAATGAGAAACTCTAGTACCTGAGACACAGCAGGAGGTTTTCTGAAATGTTGGACTTCAACTGATTCCATTATAAGGTTTGTTTTTAAAGGTCTTGATTCTATAAATAAATAAATAAATAAATAAATAAATAAATAAGATGAAATCATAAGAAATAATAGATAGATAGATAGATAGATAGATAGATAGATAGATAGATAATTAAATAAATAAAAATCATAATAAATAACAGATAAATAAATAAAAAAATCATAATAATAAATAAAAACAATCATAATAAATAAAAAAAAATAAATACAATCATAAGCAATAATAAATAATAATCAGAACAACAGAACAAATTAACATACAAATTAAAATTACACTAAAAAGGCAACATTATAAAAAAAAGTCCTCACATCCTCTAATTAGATAAAATATCTAGATTATACGTATTAACTAAAATAAATAAACATGCTAACACTCGAGGGATGTGTTTAACTACAGCAGTTTGCTATGATCGAATCCTAAATCTCTACTCTTTGACTATGTAGTGCACTACATAGTGTGAATACACCTAGGGTTACTCCTATAGGTCCCTCCCTATGTAGTGCACTACATAGTGTGAATACACCTAGGGTTACTCCTATAGGTCCCACCCTATGTAGTGCACTACATAGTGTGAATACACCTAGGGTTACTCCTATAGGTCCCTCCCTATGTAGTGCACTACATAGTGTGAATATGCCTAGGGTTACTCCTATAGGCCCCTCCCTATGTAGTGCACTACATAGTGTGAATACACTAAGGGTTACTCCTATAGGTCCCTCCCTATGTAGTGCACTACATACAGTAGTGTGAATACACCTAGAGTTACTCCTATAGGTCCCTCCCTATGTAGTGCACTACATAGTGTGAATACGCCTAGGGTTACTCCTATAGGTCCCTCCCTATGTAGTGCACTACATAGTGTGAATACGCCTAGGGTTACTCCTATAGGCTCCTCCCTATGTAGTGCACTACATAGTGTGAATACACCTAGGGTTACTCCTAAAGGCTCCTCCCTATGTAGTGCACTACATACAGTAGTGTGAATACACCTAGGGTTACTCCTATAGGTCCCTCCCTATGTAGTGCACTACATACAGTAGCGTGAATACACCTAGGGTTACTCCTATAGGTCCCTCCCTATGTAGTGCACTACATACAGTAATGTGAATACACCTAGAGTTACTCCTATAGGTCCCTCCCTATGTAGTGCACTACATAGTGTGAATACACCTAGGGTTACTCCTATAGGTCCCTCCCTATGTAGTGCACTACATAGTGTGAATACACCTAGGGTTACTCCTATAGGCCCCTCCCTATGTAGTGCACTACATACAGTAGTGTGAATACACCTAGAGTTACTCCTATAGGTCCCTCCCTATGTAGTGCACTACATAGTGTGAATACACCTAGGGTTACTCCTATAGGTCCCTCCCTATGTAGTGCACTACATACAGTAGTGTGAATACACCTAGGGTTACTCCTATAGGTCCCTCCCTATGTAGTGCACTACATACAGTAGTGTGAATACACCTAGGGTTACTCCTATAGGTCCCTCCCTATGTAGTGCACTACATACAGTAGTGTGAATACGCGCTTTTTACAATTGACTTTCTCAAAGCAGCTTTGGAAATATGGAGCCATTTGGGACACAGCCAATATCCGATCAGCTCTCCAAGTTTAACTTACCTCATGCACCAAATACAGACACAATAACAAGCTTCTACCCTAAAACGGATTAAATGTGTTGTATAAATCTCATTCAGAATAATTTACTTATATGATGACAACAAAAAATGCATTTGCTCTTCCTCTGTGGTGTGAGTTTACGGCGGAGTTAATGTTAAAGCGCCGCCTACTGGAGCATCATGTAAATAACAACCTGTAACTAACGCATCTCTCTCTCTCTCTCTCTCTCTCTCTCTCTCTCTCTCTCTCTCTCTCTCTCTCTCTCTCTCTCTCTCTCTCTCTC
Organism: Tachysurus fulvidraco; assembly: GCF_022655615.1. NCBI lineage: Eukaryota > Metazoa > Chordata > Actinopteri > Siluriformes > Bagridae > Tachysurus > Tachysurus fulvidraco. The sequence goes on from NC_062533.1 coordinate 20,553,316, forward strand.
TCAAGTCAACAATACACTGACAGTTGTGACTGAATTGTATTGTATTTTAGTTGATAGCTCCTAACTGGGGCATTTGTATAGTTAAAATAAACAATATATAAATCCCAGTCCACACTGCAAGCACTGAAGTGGATCTATAACTTATATCATGAAGTATTCGTACATACTAAAGAGGAGATGTGACTCCATGTGGTGTTTGAGGACAACAACCTCCTCATCACTACAACATTTATCAGACTGTATATATATATAATCACACCCCCAATGTCACCCAGATGAGGATGAGGTTATATAATCACACCCCCAGTGTCACCCAGATGAGGATGAGGTTATATAATCACACCCCCAGTGTCACCCAGATGAGGATGAGGTTATATAATCACACTCCCAGTGTCACCCAGATGAGGATGAGGTTATATAATCACACCCCCAGTGTCACCCAGATGAGGATGAGGTTATATAATCACACCCCCAGTGTCACCCAGATGAGGATGAGGTTCCCCTTTCTTCCTTTACCATCTAAGGGAGTTTTTCCTCCCCACAGTCACCTGAGTCACCTCAGACTTGTTCATTGAGGATAAATACATACACATTTATATAGATCTAATATTAATCTTTGTATTATATTTGTATTATATTAAACTTAGTTTTTTTTTATTATGTTTATGTTCTGTAAAGCTGTTGTTATGATGAGTTGAAGGTATTAAAATTTGATCACCTTTTATTTCTATTCTGCATTCTATTCCCAATGCTGCATAACATTTATTAGAACCTGTATACAAATTTATCTGTTTATATTTATATTTTGTTAGACAGGCCACACACTTCGGGTTACAGACTAGAACATAGAAAACATTATAAATCTCTTTGTTAAAACTAATCAGCAATATTTTCCCCTAGTACACACATCGTCCAGCAGGCGGCGCTGTAAACATTAACAAGGCTGAAAGATCCACAACAGCAGAAGATACCAGATCAGGTCTCACTGATCTAATCATCTCGATGGGAAAAGATTTATCACAAGGCTCCAAATTATTGGATCGAATCGGATTAAAAATAATTGTAATTATTTACAATTGTAATTGTGTCTGTATTTGAGAATGTACATTGCGTTCTGCTTTAAATCCTGAGGTAAGTTTTTCTTTAGCTAATACATTCTGCTAGCAGTCAGTGGCTGAATCCCAAATGCCCCTGTACTACCTTAGAAGTGCACTAGAATACAGTGCAGTGTATTTACCCTATGTGTTCAGCCTACAGTATGTGTCCACCCTATGTATTTACCCTGTGTATTTACCCTGTGTATTTACCCTATGTATTTACCCTATGTATTCACCCTGTGTATTTACCCTATGTATTTACCCTGTGTATTTACCCTATGTATTTACCCTATGTATTTACCCTGTGTAGTGCACTAGATAGTCAAAGAGAAGTGATTTGAAATTCGATCTTGGATAAAACATTAAGTTTGTTATTGTATTAAATCATAGCTTTATATCCATAATATTTAAATATATAATTGGAATTTTGACTAATTGATTTTTTTTAATTATACATGTTTTTATGTTTAAAGTATAAAATATGAACACTAAACTAAACTAAATAAATCTTTATTATTGTAGATTTTAAATTTTTTTAAGGAATCAGTTTTCTAGGTGTTTTTTGTTTATTTAAATTTATTTAGATTTATGCAAAGAATAATTTTGTTTATTTATTAGCCTTATATAGTTTCTAACTGAACATCACTGTAATCTGTGGCTGAATCAGTGGATATATATAAACTATAGTGTACAGGAACATCCTAATGATCTGCACCAGCATCCTTACAGGACAATAAATCACTGAAACCCATAATAACATCATAGACTGAACATAATCCTCCTTTGAAATTACATTTCTATCATTTATTTCTATACAGATTATTCTGACTTTGTCTCCTGAATTTGAGTCTCCTTTTCCAGAAACACGGCCATATAAAGCTCCTAATGAGAACTTTAAATGGACCCCCCGCAGCCACAATCCAACATCTTTTGCAGCGGTGGGCAAATAATTTTTACAAGGGGCCACATGTGAAACCTGATTTGTGCTCAAAGCAATCACTGAGATTGTAGCATTGGCATAAAACACACAGAATTCAATACTGTCAAGAATGTAGTGATGCCTCAGAGCAAAGACTAAGAACAGAACTCTGAGAGTTGGCAGATTTCAGACCAAATAACCTTCATTACACTCCATCTGGACAAATACCACCAAACAGGTGATCATGGTAGTACTTACAGTGCCCTCAGAAGAGGTTGAGAGCCATACGAAGTTTGCTACTGGGCTTTTGCAGGAGGGGACTGTAGAGGACCAAAGTACAAACAAAAATTTCATGTATCTAACAAAATACTTAAAGAGTAAAGCCAAATTTATTTAAAATACTATCTAATTTTATAAAGACGTTTGTAAAAAAACAGCGTGAAGTGGCCCCCCACCCAACACAAAATGTCAGCAAAATATCAGAAAATGTCTTGTTCGCTTGTGCTCCGTTTGTGCTGCAAACATTTTCGGTTGTGCAGCTTTGTTTTTGTTTTTTTTACATATTGAAAGAATAATTATAGTAAAATCTAGGTCACTCGTTTGTGCTCCGTTTGTGCCGGTGTTTTAATATTGAACATTATAGGTGGGTTATAAATGCTGGTATTACAATACTAATAGAGTAAAATAGATCATTTAGCTGGTCACAAATTTATGATTCATGAGCAGTGGCTATTTTATTTCAGGTTTGTCATTTGTTCAATCTCTCACCCACATATTTCATGTTAGTAAAGATGTTTTAATAGAATGAAAACTCAACTGTCAAGACTATTAAACAATTCAATAAACATTTATCTTTACTTCCCTGGTCTCTCCTGACTTCTTATTTTATTTACAAGGATTATCTGCTACACTTCACTGCCATCACTAGGCACAAGTGTCGAGTGTCAAAATCAGTGTCAAGTTTGTTGAGAAAAGATCGATACAAATCAAACTACAGAAGTCGCTACTAAATCAAATTTCTGGCCAATGTAAGTACAAAGTTTTAACACTGTCAATTACAACATTATTATTAGTTAACTTCAAGAATAGTACAACATACAATAGAGCTAAGACTGCAGAGCAAAAGTGTCAGGAATACACTGTGTAAGTTCGTGTTTTTGTTGCAGGGAAACTAAACACTTAGTTTTAAATGGTTAACTCAGCTGACTGTCCTGGAAGGATGTCACCAGTTAGCTTGGCAGTGTAACACACAAGTCAGGCCTCAAAGTCACTTTATGTTTTTTTTTTTTTTTTTGGTTTATGTGACTTTAGTACACACTTATTTAATGTTGCAAAAGTATTGCGGGAAAAGAATAATTAATAGATTGAACAGTCTTTGGCACCTCAACTATCTAACTTTCATATTATGTTCTTCTCAAATTTGTGTATCAGATTTAATAAACCAATACAATATAAATGTTTAAATGAACATGTATAGTCACACCATTGTAGCAGTGTTACATGCAGTAGGCTATAAGGTAAGTAGTGATTGTTCATTTGAAGTTTACTCAAGTGGAAGAATGTAAGTAAAAAACTTACACCTATTAGCACTATGCATTATATTTTGAAAAAGTAGATTATCTTCATATCAAAACCTTAAATTTTCTCTGGTCTCAATGATAAATACATGTCTGACTGTTGGAACGAACCAAAAAAAACTAGAAATCGCATTCATGACGATTTGTGGTGATTTTATTTTCCTTTGCCTACATTGACGCTGATACATTAAGAGGAGGGGGTCCCCTGTACCAAGATGGCGGCTCTATTGACGCATTCGTTCCAATGTACTGCCGTATACAAGGCGACATCTAGTGTATATATCTATGACTCATACCGAGCATCACACACTTCCTGAAACGACAGTACTGACACTTGTTGTGGTTTTTCTAGTGGATCTTGCAGCTGCGCTCACATTTCTCATATTCCAGCTTCATCCTCACTGTGCGGTGAAAAAAACCCTGTTGAGGACAACGAGTGTGATGAAGCCCATTGCTAAGCATGTGAATTTAGTGATGATGATGATTATGATGATGAAGAGGGTCACTCGTACCTTACACCCTTCACAAGCATGCACTCCATAATGAAATCCTGAAGCTTGATCTCCACAAATCCGACACTCCACATTAACAACCTCTAACAACGGAGTGTGAGACACACACACACACACACATGCACACACACACACCAGGATGGAGACCGAGATGCTCAGGAAACCAAATCAGGTATGACAGAGTTCACAAGGCATGAAATCAGAAAGAGGGAGTAGGACTATATGTGAGTGTACACGTGTGCATGTGTGTGTAGATGTATTTGAACATGTGTGTGTCTAGATATGTGTGTGTGTGCGTACATGTGTGTGTGTCTGCAGATGTATGTGAACATTTATGTGTGTAGATGTATGTGAATGTGTGTGTGTGTGTACATGTGTGTGTGTACATGTGTGTCTGTGTGTTCATGTGTGTGTACATGTGTGTGCGTGTGTGTGTGTGTGTGTGTGTGTGTGTGTGTGTGTGTGTGTGTGTGTGAGTGTGTGTGTGTGTGTGTGTGTGTGTGTGTGTGTGTGTGTAGATATGTGTGTGGGTGTGTGTGTATGTGTGCGTGTGTGTTTGTGTACGTGTGTGTGTGATCTACAACCTACTGACCCAAGACCAGGGTCAACACTACAGAGTAAAAACAGAGAACAATGTTCAACACAGTAGAAATTACTGACATAATATCAACAGTAATGTTAATGATGTTAATGATGTTAATGACGCTATTTCTTCCATCACACCACATTCCTCTCACTCCATCACTGACTCACTTTCACCCATGTGTCTGACCCACCTGAAGATGGAGCAGGAATTTGGATCTCAGTTATGCTGTGTCTGCTATTCTCAGGTTCCCCTTCATCTGCAGAATCTAGTTGGTCATAGCCCCGCCCCCAGCCTGGTGTCATCTCCACACCTGGCTCTGCCTTCAGACGGAAAATTTGGAGCCACATTCAGCTCTAACAAGACCTTCTCTAAACCCTGATATGCTGATTTGTCGTTCTTGCTGATGAGACCATCATCGGCAAACTTGATGATATGGTTTGATCTGTGCATTGCTGCACAGTCGTGAGTCAGCAGACTGAACAACAGTGGACTGAGCACGCAGCCTTGAGGAGCTCCAGTGCTCAGTGTGGTAGTGTTGGAGATGCTGTTCCCGATCCGGACTGACTGAGGTCTCCCAGTCAGAAAGTCCAGGATCCAGTTGCAGAGGGAGGTGTTTAGTCCCAGCAGGCACAGCTTCCCAATCAGTTGTTGAAGGATGATTGTGTTGAATGCTGAACTAAAGTCTATGAACAGCATTCATACATAAGTGTCTTTATTGTCCAGATGGTTGGGCTGTAGGCTGTGGCAATGGCATCGTCTGTGGAGCGGTTTGGAAGATACGCGAACTGTAGGGGGTCCAGTGTGGGTGGTAGCTGGGTCTTGATGTGCCTCATGACAAGCTTCTCGAAGCACTTCATAACTATGGGTGTGATTGCGACAGGACGATAGTCAATGAGGCAGGACACTGTAGACTTCTTTGGAGTGGGGACAATGGTGGTAGTCTTGAAGCACGTAGGGGCAATGGCGCTGCTCAGGGAAATGACATCCGTAAGCTGTTCTGCACATTCTCTGAGCACCCTGCCAGGAATGTTATCTGGTCCAGCAGCCTTCCATGGGTTAACTCTGCATAGAGATTTCCTCATGTCAGCCGTTGATAGACAGAGTACCTGGTCTTTGTGGGGAGGGATGGTCACAGCCCAACCATCTGGACAATAAAGACACTTATGTCTGAATGCTGTTCATAGAACCAAGCATAGAAGTCGTTCAGCACGTCTGGGAGGGAGGCATCCCTATCACAAGCAGGTGAAGCTGTCTTGTAGTTTGTGATCACCTGTATGCCCTGCCACATGTGCCGGGTGTCTCCGCTGTCCTGGAAGTGGCTGTGGATTGTCTGGGTGTGTGCGCGCTTTGCCTCTCTGATGGTTCGGGACAGTTTGTCCCTTGCTGTTCATAGGGCCAAACTGTCCCCTGTTCTGAAGGCTAGGTCTCTAGTCCTCAGCAGCACATGCATGTTAGCAGTCATCCACGGCTTCTGGTTGGAGCATGTAGTGATGGTCTTGGAGACGGTCACGTCATCAATGCACTTGCCGATGTAACTGGTCACTGCTGACGTGTACTCCTCCAAGTTGATGGAGTACCATTGGTTGCAGCCTCCCTGAAGATATTCCAGTCAGTGCATTCAAAGTAGTCCTGAAGAGCAGAGGTGGCTCCTGCCGGCCAGGTTTTTACCTGCTTCAGAACCGGTTTTGAGCGTCTGACGAGTGGTCTGTATGCGGAATTAGCATAACATTGATGTGGTCTGAGTAGCCGAGGTGGGGGTGGGGCTCTGCACGGTACGCGCCGGGAATGTTTATTTGTTTTATCTCATGTTAATACTCACAGTTTTTGCGCCCCTTCTTCTATCTTACCGCCTTTCTGCTGCATTGAACACACTGGCGCTGTCTCTCCCCCGCTACAGCACCATTCTGCCTCCTGCTGACCCAACACCGCTACTGCAGGTAGATTAATCTAGAAACAAGTGCTGTTTTTAAATAGCTTACACTTTACTACTATATAAGGATCACATCTTTTTGTTATATTATATCAGCATGGAGAGATCTTTCAATGTAGCAGCACTAAAGTAATTTCTATAAGGTTCTCCTTCCAAGATGTTTATATTGAGGTTCTCCTTCCAAGATGTTTGGAATTCTCCTGATTTATTTTGACGCCAATTATATTTTAATTTCAGAGTGATCTGTTTCCAGGAGTGTTTGTGGTCTTTCTACCAGGGTGACACCCAGATGAGGATGTGTGCCCTTTTGAGTCTGGTTCTGCTCAAGGTTTCTTCCTCACATCATCTCAGGGAGTTTTTTTTTTTTGTTTGTTTGTTTTAATCTTCCAGCTTGTAAAATAATGTTAAACATCATCTATACTCTGCTATATCTGTGTTAGATGATCTGAAAGACTCCATTTAGTAAATGTCTAATACATTTTAATAATAAATTTATTAGATTTATTGTTCATCATGATAAACATTTTACATGCAATGAATTGAATGAACTGTCTTTATGAACTTTGACATTTCAGACATACGAAATAGTTAATAGTTCAATTTAAATTTGTACCATGTTCTTGATGTTCTGTTAGCAATTGTAGAGAAATTTAATACTTTTATGTTGTAATTGGTGCAGAATTTATTTTTGGAAGTATGAGCATTGTTTGCATACACATATTTCATCATTGTTTTTATTCTCACAGAGAGTTATACTGGAAATTGGAGCTACATTTACATTTCTACTACTATGACATGGCTTGAAGCTCAGGCTTACTGCAGAGAGCATCACACAGACTTGGCCAGCTCGAGAAATGAAACTGAGAACTCAGTTATAAAGGGACTGGTCTCAGGCTGGACTTGGATTGGTCTGTTCAGAGACTCCTGGAAGTGGACAGACCAAACCAATTTCTCTACCATCAGCTGGATGTCTGGAAAACCTGATAATGCTCTGAAGAATGAAAACTGTGGTTATACAAACTGTGTGCTTTAACTCTCCACATTTGATTATATTGTCTTCTGGTAAAGTAGGTTCCTGTCTTTTGTATACTATCTGCTTAACTCACTTTGTTCTAGAGTAGTGTGATTTGAATTGTGTTATATTCTATACCATTGTTGATTTTTATAGTGTTGGTCTTTGTTGATCTCTCAGCTGATTAATCAGGAGTAGTTTCAGTCTCCCTCAAGGTGTGAATTGGGGGCAGGGCTTACCTATTTAAATTGAAGGTTCTTCGCTACAGACGCTAGCTAACGTTTGTTAGTATCTCTCTCTCTCTAACATTAGTGTCTAGTACTGTTTTGATATATTCTACCATACCTTAATTCTCACTCTTGTTTGACTACAAATATGTGCATTAAACCCATCTCTGTACTCAAGGCCTACTCTCGCAGACGCTCTCATCCACAGAGCAGAGGTCACAATCCCAGTAACCTCATCTACCCTCCTCTGTTGTGTAAGTCTCAAACAGTGGTGGTAGGTGGGCTCTGGAATTGTCAGTCTGCTGTAAAGAAAGCTGATTTTATCTATGCTTTAACTTCCCATTACTCCTTTGATTTTCTTGCTCTAACAGAGACCTGGATATCCCCACAGAACACTGCTACACCAGCTGCTTTATCCTCTGCCTATGCTTTCTCTCACTCACCACGAGAAACAGGCAGCGGTGGTGGTACAGGTTTATTGTTGTCAAAGAAATGGTGCTTTACACTTCTACTCTACACTTCTACTCTTTTGAATTCCATGCCATTTCAGTTACCTCGCCTATCAACCTTGTTATCATTGTTGTCTACCGCCCTCCTGGTCCCCTAGGAGACTTCCTGGAAGAAATGGACTCACTGCTTAGTGCTTTCCCTTCCGATAGCTCCCCCCTGACAGTGCTTGGTGACTTCAACCTCCCCTCTGACAAGCTACATTCTTCTTCCCTCCTGTCTCTTCTCGACTCTTTCTCCCTCACACTCAACAGCTACATCCCCACACACAAAGGAGGCAATGTCCTGGACCTGGTTTTCACCCGTCCTCCTCCAGCTACAGACGTGACTGCTACCCCACTACACGTCTCTGATCATCACCTGGTATCCTTCACCATCACTCTACCTATCCTACCTAAAACTACCTCTCACCCCCTCGCTCTTACTCGCCGCAACCTTCACTCTATCTCCCCTTCATCTGTAGCTTCTGGCACTCTTTCTTCCCTTTCTGATACTGAGTCTTTTTCCTCACTACCCTTGGACTCAGCCACAGAAACCTTCCTCTCATCTCTTTCCTCAACTATGGACTTCCTCTGCCCTATGTTCACTAAACCCAAAAAAACTTCTTGTTCTGCTCCTTGGCTTTCAGATGTGCTGCGCAACAATCGAAGAGAACTAAGATCATCAGAGAGAAAGTGGAAGAAATCACAAATTGATGCAGATCTTGATTTTTACAGAACACTTCTTGTCAAGTTCTCCTCAGATGTGACTTCTGCCAAGACTTCCTTCTACAAGGAAACGCTTGAAGCTTCCTCACTTGACCATCAGAAATTCCACAACATCATCTCTTCTCTGCTCAACCCCCCGGCTCCACCTTCTTCATCCTCCCTGACTGCAGAAGACTTTGCTTCTTTCTACCAGGAGAAGATTGAGGAAATCTGCCGGACCTTCACTTCAGCCCCGACTGCATTTACATCTCAGAGTATGGATTCCCCTACACCTTCGTTGTCACATTTCTCAACTGTGGCAGCAGAAGAGATTTTACAACTCATCCAGTCCTGCAATCCTACCACCTGCCCATTGGATCCACTCCCTACCACTATGCTCCAGACCATCTCACAAGACCTCTTGCCCTTCATTTCCACTATCGTCAATAGATCCACAGCATCTGGTCAGGTACCAACTACTTTCAAGAGACCAAGGGTTATTCCCAGCCTAAAGAAACCTGCTCTGGATGCATCAGACATCAGTAACTACAGACCGGTATCACTTCTCTCGTTTCTTTCAAAAATTCTTGAACGCATTGTCTATACTCAACTGTCTGTCTATCTCTCACAGAACAACCTCCAAGATCCCAACCAGTCTGGCTTTAAAGCAGCTCACTCTACAGAGACAGCCCTTTTGGATGTCTCTGAGAAGCTACATACTGCTAGATCAGCCAAACTGTCATCCGTCCTTATCCTCCTTGCCCTTTCAGTAGCGTTTGATACGGTCAACCACAAGACTCTCTTATCCACCCTCAAGAGTCTTGGGATTTGCGGATCAGCTTGGGAATGGTTTGCCTCCTACCTGGAATGATGCTCATATCAGGTAACATGGAGGGGAGTGACATCTGCTCCACGCAGACTCTCCACTGGCATCCCACAGGGCTCAGTACTTGGTCCTCTTCTTTTCTCCCTGTATACTCACTCTCTTGGGGAAGTTATTTCATCACATGGGTTCTCTTACCACTGCTATGCTGATGATACACAACTTATCTTCTCTTTCCCACCCTCAGATGCCACAGCTTCTGACCGGGTCTCAACATGTCTGGCAGAAATTTCATCATGGATGACATCAGTTAAAGCTCAATCCTAGCAAAACTGAACTGCTGTTCATCCCAGGTGATTCATCCCCAGGTCATGATCTTGCTATATCCTTGCACAAAGATCTGATCTCCCCTTCAGCCACAGCTCGCAACCTTGGGGTAACCATGGACAATCAACTGTCCTTTTCCTCTCATGTTGCTAATGTGACTCGCTCATGTCGGTTTCTTCTCTACAACATTAGAAGGATTTGGCCCACACAGACTGCTCAGGTACTTGTTCAGTCTCTTGTCATTTATAGACTGGATTACTGCAATGCACTGCTGGCAGGTCTACCTATGAACGCAATCCGTCCTCTGCAAATGATCCAAAATGCAGCTGCACGGTTTGTGTTCAACCTGCCAAAGTTCTCGCACACCACCCCGCTGCTGCGATCCCTCCACTGGCTTCCGGTAGCTGCACGCATCCGATTCAAAACACTGATGCTGGCCTACAAAGCCAAAAATAGACCAGCTCCCTCTTACCTCAAAGCCCTCATCATTCCTCGCACTGCACCCCGCAACCTCCGATCTACCAGCACTGCTCGACTGGTTCCACCATCTCTCAGGGTAAGAGGCAAGTACATACAAGACTCAAAATACTACAAGACTCTTCTCTGTTCTGGCACCAAGGTGGTGGAATGAACTTCCCCTAGAGGTCCGGACAGCTGAGTCACTGGCTATTTTCAAGCGGCGGTTGAAGACCTACTTATTCAGGAAACATTTCAACTAGCACTTCTTTCCTTATCTTTTGCATTTAAAAAAAAAAAACCTTTGACACTTTTTCATTGTAACTTTGAGCAAATGTATTAAACTCATTGTATCTTAAGTATGTAACCTAGTGAACCAGCATTCATGAATTCAATGTTAGAGATTTAAGCACTTACGTATGTCGCTCTGGATAAGGGTGTCTGCCAAATGCTGTAAATGTAAATGTAAATAACAGTAAGGCTGTTGATCCTCGGTGCTCAGACTCTCGATACAATTCTTCTGTTGTTCAGGTGAATTATTTCAGGTGAAAAAATTCAAACTGAGTTCAGAATGATAGTTTAATTGTGTGTTACTGTTTGTTTTTCTGTATTTAGATATCACAGTACAACAACAGTGAATGCAGTGATGACGCCATCTTGGAGCAGGTGGGTCTCATCCTCCACAAGACTTATAATGTACATTTCCCAGTATTCATCAAACTCTGACACATATAAACTGTATTGAAATTAGATTCTGACTGTTGTATTCTGTGTTCTTTTCATAAAATAATCATTAATTATTTTATAATTTTATTCATATCTGTGTGATGCTTTGCCAATGAACTTGTTTATCTATTTATTAAGATTGCTATTTAGTAATTTTCTATTTATATAATATACATTTACTACATGAATTCCTCACTGATTGTGTCGTGTTGTAAAACTACTTTGTACAAGTGTTCATTTGTGAAAGGAATCCACTGTAATGGTGAACAGAAAAACAGGTCAATACACAATGACACAATATAGAAAATAAAGAAGGCTTGGTACACAGATAAACTGACAATAATTCACAACATGGTGAAAGGGAGCCTGACTTAAATATATTACAAACAGGAAGCAAACTTTGACGTAAGAATAGGTTCAATATTCAGGCGATGTCTCCCTTTGGTGGAGGTACGAGTGATGTGACGGCTCTAACGTTACAGTCTGTCATAAATACAAGCTTAATTATTCATTTAAAGTGGTAAAGTGAATGTGTCTGTGGTCTGATTCCTAGTTCATTTTCCATCCATCCATCCATCCATCCATCCATCCATCCATCCATCCATCCATCCATCCATCCATCCATCCATCCATCCATCCATCCATCCATCTTCTATTGCTTATTCGGGGCCGGGTCACGGGGGCAGCAGTCTAAGCAGGGATGCCCAGACTTCCCTCTCCCCAGACATTTCCTCCAGCTCTTCCGGGGGAATATCTCGTCCTTTCGGTCATGACCATAGGTGAGGGTAGGAACGTAGAACGACCGGTAAATAGAGAGCTTCGCCCTGTGGCTCAGCTCTTTCTTCACCACAACAGATTGGTATATCGACCGCATCACTGCAGAAGATACACCAATCCGACTGTCGATCTCCTGCTCCATCCTTCCCTCACTAGTGAAGGAGACCCCAAGATACTTAAACTTCTCCACTTGAGGCAGGAGCTCCCCACCAACCTGAAGGGGGCAAGCCACCCATTTCCGACTGAGAACCATGGCCTCGGACTTGGAGGTGCTGATTCTCATCCTCGCCGCTTCACACTCGGCTGCAAACCGTCCCAGTGCAGGCTGAAGGTCCTGATTTGAGGAAGCCAGCAGGACAACATCATCTGCAAAAAGCAGAGACGAAATCCTGTGGTCCCCAAACCGGACTCCCTCCGGCCCCATACTGCACCTAGAAATCCTGTCCATATAAGTAATCAACAGGACCGGTGACAAAGGGCAGCCCTGCCGGAGTCCAAAAAGCACTGGGAACAAGTCTGACTTACTGCCGGCAATGCGAACCAAACTCCTGTTCAGGTCATATAGGGACCGGACAGCCCTTAACAGAGACCCCATACTCCCAGAGCACCCCCTACAGGTCACCACAAGGGACACAGTTGAAAGCCTTCTCCAGATCCACAAAGGTTGGGCAAACTCCCATGAACCCTCCAGCAACCTGGTGAGGGTATAGAGATTGTCCAGTGTTCCACGGCCTGGACGAAACCCGCATTGTTCCTCCTGAATCTGAGGTTCCGGCCGAATTCTCCTCTCCAGTACCCTGTCATAGACTTTTCCGGGGAGGCTGAGGAGTGTGATCCCCCTATAGTTGGAACACTCCCTCCGGTCCCCCTTCATAAACAGAGGGACCACCACCCCAGTCTGCCAGTCCAGAGGCACTGTCCACAACCTCCACGCGATGTTGCAGAAGCGTGTCAACCAAGACAGTCCCACAACATCCAGAGACTTGAAGTACTCAGGGCAGATCTCATCCACCCCAGGTGCCTTGCCACTGAGGAGCTTCTCAACTACCTCAGTGACCTCAGCTTGGGGAATCGACGAGTCCACAACTGAGCTCCCGCCCTCTGCTTCCTCAGTGGAAGACATGTCGGTGGGGTTGAGGAGAACCTCAAAGTATTCCTTCCACCGTCCGAGGATGTCCCCAGTCGAAGTCAGCAGATTCCCACTCCCACTGTAAACAGTGTGGGCAGGGCACTGCTTCCCCCTCCTGAGGCACCGGACGGTTTGCCAGAATTTCTTCGAGGCCAACCGATAGTCCTTCTCCATGACCGAACTCCTCCCAGACTGCTGAACTTCGCTTGGCCCTTCGGTACCTCTCAGCTGCCTCCGGAGTCCCCCGAGCCAACCAGGCTTGATAGGACTAGTTCTTCAGCTTGACGGCATCCCGTACTTCCGGGGTCCACCACCGGGTTCGGGGATTGCCACCACGACAGGCACCGGAGACCTTACGGCCACAGCTCCGAGCGGCCGCGTCGACAATGGAGGTGGAAAACATGGTCCACTCGGACTCAATGTCTCCAACCTCCCTCGGGATCTGGTTGAAGCTCTGCCGGAGGTGGGAGTTGAAGATCTCTCTGACCGGAGACTCTGTCAAACGTTCCCAGCAGACCATCACAGTACGTTTGGGTCTGCCAAGTCTGTCCAACTTCCTACCCCGCCATCGGATCCAACTCACCACCAGGTGTAGATCAGTTGACAGCTCCGCCCCTCTCTTGTCCCGAGTGTCCAAGACATACGGCCGGAGGTCAGATGAAACAACTACAAAGTCGATCACCGACTTCCGACCTAGGGTGTCCTGGTGCCATGTGTACTGATGGACACCCTTATGCTTGAACATGGTGTTCGTTATGGACAAACCGTGACTAGCACAGAAGTCCAATAACAGAACACCACTCGGGTTCAGGTCGGGGGGGGGGGGGGGGCGTTCCACCCAAGCAATTTCCAGCACTCCTTCCAGACACGCCAAGAAGGTCGGGTACTCTACACTGCTATTTGGCCCATAAGCACAAATAACCGTGAGAGACCTATCCCCGACCCGAAGGCTCAGGGAAACGACCCTCTCGTTCACCGGGGTGAACTCCAACACATGGTTGCTGAGCTGGGGGGCTATGAGCAAGCCCACACCAGCCCACTGCCTCTCACCATGGGCAACTCCAGAGTAGTAGAGAGTCCAGCCTCTCTCAAGGAGTGGGATTTCAGAGCCCAAGCTGTGTGTGGAGGTGAGCCCAACTATATCTAGTCGGTATCAGGCGCTCGCATGCGAGCCCCAACCCCGGGACTGGCTCCAGGGTTGGGCCCCGGTTGCGCCTTACCGGGCGACGTCACGGACCTTGATTTAACTTTTCTCATAAGGGGTTTTTTGAACCGCTCTTTGTCTGGCCTTTCACCTAGGACCTGTTTGCCTTGGGAGACCCTACCAGGGGCAAAAAGCCCCAGACAACATAGCTCCTAGGATCATTCAGGCACGCAAACCCCTCCACCACAATAAGGTGGCGGTTCAAGGAGGGGCCTAGTTCATTTTACTAGTGTTAAATAAAAATCTATGACTGATTTTAACTTTTTAGTGTGAGATACGCTGATCGAGCAACACTAAGAGTTATAACTCAGTAGCACTTTTTTCTGTGTTCAGAGAAGAAACTTTAGAATGGATTACACAAGTACAACTGACACAAAAAGAAAAAAAATTCTCTTTTCTGTTTGCTGTTCTGAGGAAATGCACCATAAACTCGGCAGAGCATAATGGGCCTGAAACAAACCAACAAACAAACAATCAATCAAACAACTGCTATACAGAGCAACTTGCAGATTCTTCTTCTTCTTCTTCTTCTTCTTCTTCTTCTTCTTCTTCTTCTTCTTCTTCTCATTGAGAGAATATAATAAAAATATAATTTCCATTGTGATAAAGTGCTGCACATTTTCTTTCAAAATAATGTATGTGTCATGTTTAGAGAAATGATTCCTGGAAGATTAATAATTGTAGACTGCCATTATAAAAGTAAAACATGTTAAGGTGTACACGCTGTCTGAAAGAGCTGGAAAAATTATGAATATTCTACAAATTGTATGAAGATCTTAATGTTGGCCTCAATATCATTTTAATGTGGTGACAATTTAATATGACTACACTCTAAAGAAAAGTTTTTGAAGAATGTTTGAGATACCTGTGACCTTGAAGAGACATTTAGAGTAAAATTCCCTGAATAATACAGTTATACACGGATAGAAACCAATCTATGAATATGCTGGAGACGAGGTGGTGAGACTCAGCTTAGTCAGGCTATGGTAAAGTTGTAGACAATGACTGACAGTTACCTTTTTAATGAGTTGGGGTTCACTTGAATTTGTCTCCCTGTTAGAACCATGTTTATAAAAACTCAGTGTTAACGAATGATTGAGGCTCTTCCTCTTTGAGATTTGTACCCAGCAAACACAATGTTTTTCTCTAACCAAATTCTAATAGTATTAATATAAGTATTTGTTTATCTTCTTGTACATTGCATTTTTATACATTTATTTATTTACACAGGAATATGTGGGAACAAACATGGAGATGTTAGGGGTATAGAAATGCTGTAACAAACTAAATTACTATGAAATTCACAAGATTTATATCAATCTGGTATTTTATATGAACATGTTTTTAAATGAATGGTTCGTTTGTTATTGTTTCATTTCTATTGTAATGAAGTTTGTGATATTGTATGAACCCCTGCTGAAGTGGCGTCTGCGAACCGATGAACTGTTGATACTGCGCATGCTTGAATAACTGAACTGATACAGAGAATCATCAGTACACTGAACTGAGAACTGTTTCTTTTGGACGCGTCCGACATACTTAGACCCGATGAGCATTTTTATACATTTATTTATTTACACAGGAATATGTAGGAACAAACATGGAGATGATAGGGGTATAGAAATGCTGTAACAAACTAAATTATTATGATATACTGAGAATCAATGAGCTGTTGTTACTGCACATGCGTAAATCACTGAACTGATACAGCAACAAATGGAAATGGTTCTGATTTAATGTCTTATCAACAAATGAGTGTTTAACTCAGTTACATTAGTTTTGAAACAACTGATAGAGCGAAAAGAAACATTTCAAAATTATGCTTTTTTTGTAAGTTTTTGTAAGTTGATGAAGATTAGTTGATTAACTTTATACCTTTAAGACACGTAAAACACCCACGTTTGCACATCAATGCCTGTACTGGGTGTTTTAAGTTGCAAAACTTAAATGTAAGTAAGAAATGTATTCAACTAAAGTTATGATTACAAACAACTTTTCAAATGTGTTAAATTGATTGTATTAATATCTGCCGGCAGCGGCGGGATGAAGGAATTTACATCATGACGTCATTGTGAATTAGGTTATGTGAGCAATACTGTATAGTAATTCTGAAATGTTTGTTTTTACAGTTTAAACACTGAACCTAAAAACAGATTAAGGATAGACCTTGTCTCAAAAGTATAAAGCGTGAACCATTTAAAAAAACGATCATGGTATTAAGCAGTGTGCAAAAGGCTTTTCTTGCATTCCTATATTTTTCAACGTATTACTACTATCCAATAAATATATATAGCTATATTCTAAATTCTAATTCTAGATCCTAAACCTTTGAATTAGATAACGAAGCAGTCACGTGGGTGTGTGTGAGAAACGAAGCTTCGGACGTCATTGGTCACGTGATTTTTCCAGAACGAATCAAGCTTCTATATAAAGCTTCAATGAAAATCGGTTCATTTTTTTAACACGCCTCGGAGCTTCGGTGTCACTGGTAGCATCACTAGTGAACAAAATGTGTAGCGATACCAAATCATCTGTTGTGGTTATACTATTCAAATAGTATAATATGAATAAGTAAACACTTAAAAGATGAAGTAATTATACTGATGTACGTGTCTCTTAGTGACATGTTTTCGGATTGTGTAGGAAACCCTTCCGCTCTCACACTAAGAAATGTGTCCTGGTTTGCACGGGTTAGTGTTGAAAACAAGATCAACTATCAAAGTTGGTCTTACCTTGAACGCAGATGTCCTTCGAAGTCCCCTTGGTCTTCTAAAAAAGCATCGTCTTCAAGTTCCTCTACCTGATCTATTGTTTAAATCTTTAGATGAAGGAGTTTTGTCTTTTCATGGTCCTTACAATAGGAGGCTTTGTTTTTATTAAAAGTAATACAGATAAATGTGTGTAATATATGTAAAATAAAAAAGAAAATTACAAATAAAAACTCCTTCAAATAATCAAACAGTATTAGAATAAGTAAAAGTTATTAAGATACAAAGATTATAACAAACCAAGAAACACTCTCCAAGTGTAAACTTGCATTTGTTCTCTGATGCACACAGAGTATAACATGCACTAAGGCTGTCTCTACAATAGAATGCACACACAATGTAATTCAATGCAGGCTTTTATACATTCTGTATCATTACTGTTGTCAGTTGGATTTGGCTGTCGGGTTTGGTCCCCTTTGAGCCTACTTGACGGCCAACATCTTGTCCCCCAACCATTTCTCATCTCCCAAACATATCCTGCTGGAAACTCTGTGTGCTACTAATGTCTTTTTTCTCTATTCTCAAGGTTAACACTTCTATATAAGGTTATATGGTTGCAGTTAACTTCCTGCAACTGTCAGGCTGTGATTATGGTAGTAGTAGTAGTAACCTTTATTGTCACTGGACTGCACCAGCGAAATTAGCCATCAACCTGTCCATACATACAATAAATACAATATGACAAGGGGAGGACAGGACAAGAAGACAGGATTGAAAAAGAAATACAGCATAACATGAGATAAGGGAGGAGAAAAAACAACCCCCAGACTATGCTCCTGTGGGGAGTACGGTGTGGGAACGGGAAAAACACCTCAGCAACATAAGCACATAATCAGTACGCCATAAACATGCAACTTGAAACAGGGGAGGGGAGTAGGGGTGGAGGTAATCCAACACAGGCAAGCAGCCATCCGGTCCTGCAGCCATTTCCAGCACTATTTTCCATTTCCAGCGTTACAAAGCAGCGAAGGCGTGGGATGGGTGTGGGGGGTTGAATGCATATCTTTATATATGTGCTTGTGTGTGTGTATGTGTGTATGTATGTAAGTTTGTAGGCCTGGAGAGTTGTTGCTCCCGGTATCAAATCTCGGTGCCTCGGTCCGCAAGATTGTCATAGCGATACACAAGTTGCCATGGAGACAGCCTTGATCAGGTCCCAGACAGAGTCAACAATCAGCAGGTGTCTGTGGAAGTGGGGGGAAGAACGCAAGAGCATTTCGCTGCAGTGCTCTTCCAGGGGAATTGTCGTTCCAGCAGCGGCCTTGGCAGAGGCCAATGCTGGTTGAGGGGAGCCGAAAGCAAATAAGATTGGGATTGTTTGGTCTTGGGGCAAATAGACACATTCCAATTTACACAAATACTCTCTTAGTCCATTCTGGTCTCCAAATAGATTCATTTGCCTTTCCAAAGCAGTGAGCGTCTCCGTGATGTTCTCCATATTGCGGTTAATAATCCCAGCCTCAGTGCTGACCGCTCTGCACACTGCTTCAATCATGATGGGCAGCCTTGGGAGGTTTTGGACGGATGTTACCTTTTCTGATTTTCTCAATAAACCAGGGCAATGCCTAATCCAATCATCAGAAATTCTGTTATCATGGTTCTGAATAGGTAGATATGTCCATGGAAAGAGCCGCCAGACACACGACCCGCCACCTTTCCCACGCGTCCATCGTATAGCCAGCTGCGAACGTTACGGCAGGGATGTCATTGTCTACAAAGCCTGAGCAGGTAAAATGTATCTATAAGACTGTCTAAGCTGGTTCAGGCACCGAGTCTCACCACCTCGTCACCACTTCGTCTCCAGCACATTCTGTCCCTCCATCAGCTCACAAAAACCCTCTAGTCACATACACAGAAGGTCAGAACAAAATTTTCCATCACATTATCACAGACTTTCTTCAATACTCTCTGGATATTGTAGTGTTTGTAACTGGAAATCTGTCTCCCTCATGTGTGCTTGTATTGAAATCCCCAAATAAGACCTTATTATAACCTACATTTATGACATCATATAATATTTTCCCAGCTCTGTCGTGTGTGTGTTTTGTTCAGTGTGTGTGTTTTGTTCAAAGGTTCAGTGACACAAAGGAACAGTCACAAAAGCTTCTGAGACTAAATAAAATTAATATAATAAAATTAACCACTGAGGGGTCAAAGTCTAGTTAAATTCCAAAACCTGTCAGGTGTGTGTGTAAGTGTGTGTGTGTGTGTGTGTGTGTGTGTGTGTGTGTGTGTGTGTGTGTGTGTGTGTGTGTGTGTGTGTGTATGTTTGTGTGTAGGTTGATAATGCTTAGTTTTTGGTTTTTATAATGGCTGTCTATTAATCTTCCAGGGATAATTTCCATTGACATAATTTCAGTCAGCACATTTTCTGATGGTAGATCAGTGTTTTTAGGCCGCTGCTCATTGAGACATATTCACAAGAGCTAAAGGAATGTCAGACACACACACACATAGACACACACACAGACACACACAAACACAGACACAGACACAGACACAGACACACACACACACACACACACACAAAATGAGGGAAATGTGAGGGTCAGCTCATTTAACATAAAATGATTGGATATGTTTGTGCTGTCTCTGGTGTGTGTGTGTCTGTGTGTGTCTGAAATGTATATCGTGAGATCCCTATCAGTGTTGGGAAGTAACGCCGTTACTTTTGACAGTAACTAATACTGTAACGCATTACTTTTTTAAATAAACTCCGGGATGTCTGGTTTTGTGTTTGTATATACCATAACGCATAAAATGGCATTAATGGGAACATTAAAGAACGTTCTTTAAAAAAAGTAACTAATTACTTTTTGGTGTAAGTAATCAATAACGTAATTGAGTTACTTTTTGAATGAAGTAACTAGTAACTGTAACTAGTTACTATTTTTTAGTAACTAGCACAACACTGATCCCTATGAGTATATACATTTTTACAAACAAGACTGTAGCATTTATTAAAATCAGACATAATATTAAGTTGCTGTATTAAGCATTACATGTATGTTAAGTAATAGTAAGATACACAGCCAAATGTATTTGGACACCTGACCCTGCAATCTGTCAAAGTGGGTCATCAACGTTAGAAGAAATCTATACAATGTCTTTGTGTGGTTTAGGATTAATATTTCCCTTCAGTTGAATTAAAGGGCTGAACATGTTACATCAAGTTACCCCTGTGCACAAAGCGAGGCCCATTAAGACTCAGAGCATGGAAGGCATTGTTTAATGTTTAATAGAGAAGTAATTAATACAGAAGGGTATGCAATTATATGAAAGGTATGTGGAATTATTACTTGAACAAAAGTTAATTAGATGGATCAGAATCTCTTAATGTATGGAAAACAATAGTCAAAGGCATCCTCTTGGATTATTATTATTATTTTAAATCTGTCCTCAAACTACCACATCCAATTCAGAACAGCAGATGAGATGACATTGCACATTTGTTTGAAAATAATTAACTTCTTTATAAGAAGTGAAAATTTTGCAAAAATTTATATTATAGAATATATAAAGTGTATGAATATATAAAGTCTGATATATGATCTAATTTAAAAATTAGTACATTTAATAATAGAAGGTGAGTTGTTTTTTTCATTATATGTTCATTAACATGTCTTTTTCTTTGTGCTAATCTGACTTGACAACCTAATAAACAAAGTTTAATCTAAAATAATGTGTTAGTGTCGAGCCATTAATAAAATCGAATCCCCTCAATCAGCAACGTGTTAGTTAAGTATCAACCCCATTAACCTTAAGCATTCAGGCACTCACAGACAGATTATAAGCAATTCTTCCTCAGCACATCACACTTCTTATCACCCAGATGGGTTAGCTGGTGGCAGAGGAATTGTAGAGGGGGGATTAGGATCATCATCAATTGTCAGATCACGGCAGAAGAGGACATCATTCTTGCCAAAGCCAAGCTTGTACTGCCAAATGTGCATTTTAGTGTGGGGCTTTAGAGACACGGACAGAGTTTCTTCTGTCTCAGTTGCTTCTTCCCAGCTCTCTTCTTCGGTGTTGACACTTTGTCCTCCATATTCTGCTGACAGAGAGAACTGAAATTTGGCAATGGCTTCAGCCAGAGCCCCTGACTGATATGTGCTGCTCATTGAAATTTTCCAGTTGTGCTCTATACTACTCATATGGGATTTGTTATAGCCCACTTTCTTAGTTATCTTCTTTTGCCACTTTATGGGAGTTTCTGAATCGTTGGAAATCGTCTTAATGAGCTCCCATTTTCCAAATGCTGGGCCATGTGTTGCAGCCAGGCCTCCAGGAAGGAAGCTCAGTACATCTGGGTGAACTGAGTATGTGCTTGCATTGGTGTCTTTGTTAAGGTTATCAGTTTTGTGGTACTCGATCCCCCATTTACCTTTTGGTTTGAGCAAGTAGGAGTAAGATTTTGTGCCCCAGTAGTATAGGCCATCCTTGCAGTTTGGATGCAGTGGATATTCAACTGCATTACTATCGGTGCTCATATCGGTAGTTCTACGATACACACCTCTGCTCTTAAAGATTATGTAGAATTTTCCATAGGCAGACAGATAGTTGTCACCTCCTTGACAGTTTGGGTGGAGGTCAAACACTTTAGCACAATAATCGTTGGTCATATCGGACACGCAGCGACACGTATTACCTTTAATGATGTAAAATGTGCTGTTGTCATAGGCAAGATAGTGATCTCCACCCTGACAGGAGGGATGCAGGCTGTAAATGGTGAGATTGCTGCCTTGATGGAAATTTGATGAGTGCATGTAACAGCCAAGATCAGAGCGAACGATATAATAACTGTCATCTACACCACAGAAATCAACACCTTTGGCTTCGCTCTTTGAGAGGATCCCTGCCATCTTTTTTCTGAAAAACAAAAAACAGAATGTCTGTCATCAAAATGATCATAAATTGTTACACATTTTATGTCAAAAATAAGCAGTAAGTAATACAATAAGCAAATATAATCAATCCAAATAATAAACAATGTTTAAGTAAAAGTGAAATAAAGTGAAATACAACAATAAGCGGAGTGGAGGCAGAATGTTCACAAAGATACTTACAGGTAAGCTGGGCGGTGGAAGGGTGGTGGCTGTGGAATACAGAGGTTCTGTCTTCTCCAATAACAAGTAGTGAGAAAATATCCAGAGTCTCTCTATATATACTATACTGGAAACATTATCTCCTCCTGCTAGAAGTCAGTCCAAGAAATAAGTACAAACCCATCAAGACCACACCCTAAAGAAAGTGGACTGCAGTTTCTTCAGAATACTGCAGTTACTTCTGAAGAAAGATACACCATATACCATTGGGCGTGTGTGTGTGTGTGTGTGTGTGTGTGTTTGCATTTCTTCAGAATACTGCAGTTATTTCTGAAGAAACACACATCATATAATTGGGTGTGCGTGTGTGTGTGTTTGTGTTTTTCCAGAATATTGCAGTTACTTCTGAAGAAATACATACTATATAATTGTGTGTGGGTGTGTGTGTTTAGAATTATATCAGTTGATGGTTGTCAGAGTAATAGTAACATACACACTGTATAGTCGAAAGTATGTGGACAAAGGACCCTGAAACCCATCAAAGTGGGCCACCAAATTGAGAAGGACACAACTCTACAGAAAATCTTTGTGCGGTATCGGATTAATATTTTCCTATACTGGAATCAAAGGGCTAAAAATGTTACATCAACGTAATAAATGTATTACTGCAGTCTAGACGTGTCTAAAACATTTGTTTAAACAAAATCTGATCAGCAAAACATCCCACAAGACCTTCTGCCCTTCATTACCACTATCATCAATAAATCCATAGCATCTGGTCATTTACTGTATCAACTACCTTCAAGAGAGCAAGGGTTATTCCCATCCTAAAGAAACCTGCTCTGGATCCATCAGATATACTGTACAGTATGTAACTACAGATCGGTATCACTTCACCATTTCTTTAAAAAAATTCTTTAAATCATTGTCTATAATCAACTGTTTTTCTATATCTCTCAGAGAACAACCGCCAAGACCCCAACCAGTCTGGCTTTAAAGCAGCTCATTCCACAGAGACAGCCAAACTACAGCAGCGTTCAGTAGGGGTTCAGCGAAAAATCGGCAGCTGGCAGCTGCCATTGGCAGCAGGAAGTAGCTGTCTCTAATAACCGGCAGCAGGAAGTAGCTTTCGCTAATAACCGGAAGTCACTAATAACCGGAAGTCGGGGGTGGATGCCGCTTTTGGCAAGGCAAATAAATTATTAATAAGTTATCAATTTATATTTAATTTTATTTTGTATTTGATTTACAAAAAACAAACATTAAGCTACACTTGAAATTATGAATTTGTACGTGTATAAATATAATTTATGAATGAGTGTACATATATTTGTATATTATGTTTGTTAAATATATACATACATGCCTATAATCATATTGTATATTTATTAAATGTACATAAACATTCATTATTAAAGTCCTGTCTAAAAGAAAAAAAGAAAATTGTCTCAATGGCCTTTATTTAAAATCATATTTTGCTATCATTTAAGTTCAGTTTTACATTTGTAGTATTTCAATACATTCTTGTCGGTTTCATAAAACAGCTGTAACTTTTGAAACAGGCTTGATATGTGTTGTTCTGAAATTAGAATGATCAACAACAATTCTAACTAGATTGTAAAGATCGTGGAAAAACTAAGCCTTAAAACTAAAGTTTTACAATGTTCTAGCATGGTTTTACATGATATGATGAAAGACGACAAGGAGTCATGAGGTACAATCAAATACGTAAACATTTATTGAATAGTTTCATCGGTAGAGCCATCGCAGGCCAGAGACTATCGTAAACAACAAAAAAAAATTTTAAATATTTTTTTTTCTAACAAACCTTTAACTTCAAACTTTTTCTTTTCCTAATTCTTTTTTCTTTAGGCTTTCTCTACACTTTCATATTGGAACTGGTTGCAATTCACTCTCCAGTAGCTGGCACCATTCACTGCAAAACCCTGGATGAGTGTTTTCTGAGTAAAAGCCATGCATTACTCCTCTTTTTTCTCTTCCAACATAACCTAGACGATTCATAAGAAAATTGTGACATTAATATCCAAAATACATTATTAACAGTACACATGGATGCAGCCACATGAATGACTATTCTTATTGCATTGTGTCATTAAGCAGCTATCAGTGATCACATTTTCATTTATAATTTATACACCTGGTAAGCAGTTCTTATAAATTTCATTGCAGTGTCTGCAGGACTGCAGTTTGTACATCTTGTAGTACTCTTGACACTTCACAGACCTCTCTCTCCAATTTGTTACACCTGAATATTTAAATTTGAGGAGCATAAAAATTAGCATGGTTTAAAAGAATAATTGAAGACATGTTGCCAAACCATTAAATTTCTGTTTCTATTTTAACCACATTTAAATCAAATGTGCGAAAGAAAAAATATATATACGTACTGTCAAGCCAGCAGAAGTGTGCCCTCCTCCTAAATGAGTATGTATCCACCAGACTTTTGAATTTTGAACAAACTAAAGACAAATTTAACAATCCAGAATCACCCTCCTCAAGGACCACGTGAAGAAGAATTTCAGACAGGACAGAGTCTGGCAACTATTGGGTATTACAAACAAACCAAAAAATTAATACTGCATTTTCCAAACATCATGACCTAACCTCCCTTAAAACAGAATGTGCATGTGGGTGCAGGCAATACCTGAAAACATTTAATTTAACAAGGTATTTGCCATAAAGCTACTACAATAGTTAAGATAATAAATAATGAGATAATAAAGGCTTGAAATCTGTTTGAGCTTCTGTCATATTGAATGTAATGCTACTACCATCAAAATTTCGATGTTCAGTACTTGTCCTGTCTCCTGTTTTGTCTCTTCATGGATTACTTCCGACAAGGCTGATGCGCACTTCTTCTTTCTAAAAAAAAAAGAAAAAAGAAAAAAAAAAAAAAGCATTTTATTACCAAACATTACCAAAATGGTTTCTATTTACAGTACATATTCTTATCTATACCTTCCATGTGTCATTTTTGATAAGAGCAGATTCACCCACCACCGCCTGATATGGGCCATATCATGCTGAAAAGCAAGATACGTTTGGAAAAGGATGTTTAAACAGTAAGTAATACCTTCCCTAGAAATAGAAATGAGGGATTGTGCTTACCTGGGTGTCAAACTCCCAGTTAAACACCTTGTACAGTGCATACTGTCAAACAGATAAAAGTTTTAAAGGGGTGGTTATGATTATGAACTTTATTTAATGTTGCTGTTAGAGCATAAACAATATCTGCAATATGAATAAGTTACGATGATCAAAGTTCAAAGCAAAGGGAGAGGGTTTTTTTTAAAAAAAAAGAATGAACTTTAAGGACTACAAACAACTGGACACAAACACGAAAAACAAAATTCATTGGGATCAGCCTGATGTCTTTTGATGACAATTATTTTATGGTTATCCGTAAAATAAATGTTATGGGGAAACAAAACCACCGTAATAACTTACCATTAGCATGAATACACCGCATTCCACGGATCCAAACTGTGCTGGAACACCCTGGGAAAAAAAATCTTAATGGAGAAACTAACATTTTATTTATACACTAAAGATGGCAGAAAAAACAAAATTGTTGTAATGAAATCGTGAAATCAATAACTTATCTTTAACAAGCTTCCAAGATCCCGGAACCATCTTTATTGCAATTGAGCAAGAAGGGGAAAAAGTTAGTTATTTTATACACACACACGAGAGAAAGAGAAAGAGAGATGAACTCCGTGTTGAACCACTTAGCCATGTTGTAGCAGGTATAGACAGCAGCATACCTGAACTAGGGAGCCACTGTCTATGCCTATCTAAAGCCAGAGAACAAAGTGTTGAACTGAACCACTGGACTAATCTGTAAAACTCTGAAGCCCGGCTTCACAGATAGGGTTTAGATTATGTACAAAAACCGGACGAATCCCTTTAAATACATCATCTGATCGATGTCTTGAGGTGTGGTAACCGTAGTATAAGTGCAATAATTGACTCCGGGCCGTTGAATTATTGAAAAATAATGCACACCCGAGGTGTAACGGGCATTACCACCTCGGGTGTGCATTATTTTTCTAATAATTCAACGGCCCGGAGTCAATTACTCCTTACATATAATGCATAAAACTGGAACACAGAACAGTTTTTGTCCAACGGAACTTTGGACTATGGAATGGAATTATAAACCTGAACATGGTGCACAGTCAGCATCTCCATAACCTCTAGGGTCAGTGGAGTCAAGGATGTGTATCCTTTTAAGTTTCGGGATCAATACCTGCAGAATACACAAAGCACAACTTCCTACAACATAGCCTGCCTGTGTGTTGGTTTGCCTAATTATGATTACCGTAAAAATTAACATTAACAATATAAAATATGGCTGTCAGGCAAAACCTTGGATGGAAGCAAAACCTTGGATGATTAAGATATTTCCAAAATTAAATGAATGTTATTTGAAGAAATCAACAACTTACACATAAGGTCCAGTGACCTGATTTGCAAATCGGAAATAAGATGCAGTCTTTTGAGGATGCATCAGTCTGTTGGAGTGAAAAGGAACAAACATAGAACATATTGTTGAATGTGGCAATTCAGAGAAATTACAGTAAGAAGTGATGAGGATAACAAAGTTGATAGTTCACCCAAAGTTTTAAACTGTCATTTACTCGCCCTCGCCCTCAAGTTCTTGTAAAGGAGTAGCTCCTCAAGTCTGTTTATTAAGTCAGTGGTACTACCCACGTGTGATACTCCAAGGGCATTGCAGGCTTTGACCAAGGCTTCTTTCTTTGGCTAAACATAAAAGTTATGGTTAATAAAGAAAAAAAGAAATCATTAGCAGAATAAAGTACACTACATACAGTTTTGGACTCCAGCACTTGCAAAATGGCTTCTTCATCTATCTCCAAGCCACAGCTAGAGGTGAAAGCACGATCTTTTGGAGATAGACCTTTGTACACTTCTGTCTTTGGAACAATATCGCTTACCCTAGAGCAGTCACCCAGCCAAGGAGTAAAGGCAGTGTATGACAAGGGACGTGAATAAGGATTGGCACATTTGTTGCCTAAAAATCAAAAAGGAAAATATAACTTTCATTTCAGGATTTAAGCTATGGGTACCACCACTCCACCCCCAAAATAGCACTCACCATCACAGAACCCAGAAGCAGTCATTTCCTTCTCAAGGGTCTCCCATCTTGTCCTGACATTAACTTGAGTATCCTCTTGGCTGATTTTGTCCAAATTTGGCCGTCTAAACAGATGTGCTAATACACAACAAAGACAATGAGCAATGAAGCAAATATATATCAAGACCAGTCATTGTATGCACTCACAATTCACACAATACCACCTCACTCTGTTTTACCTGGTAAATCAAATGCAATTTGCCAGTTTCCATCTGCAACCAAAACCGGAGGACTGTGGCCACATCTGACACATGAATAGTTATAGGAGTACTCCCTCAGAGCAGAGAAATGATAAAATGCTTTTCTTATCAAATTGTGTGGAAAAGGGATGCTGGTATGATCCTCCATGGTTTGCAAAAAACGTCCAAGGGCAATATGATTCTATAAAAACACACACATACATTACTGACATGTAGAAGTATTTATGAAATTCACATCATGTTATTAATTTACTCACGGCCAGTCCAGATGTCAGAGGAGAACGTCTCTAGGTTACGACCGTAACCATAGTTCCCTGAGGAACGAGATGCTGCGTCGAAACGCTATGGGAACGCCCTCTGCGTGACTGCGCTCTGAACCACGTGTGTAATCTGACCAATAGGCTTTGGAACATGACGTCATCGGCGGGTGACGTCGCGTAAACAGGAAGCTACAAATGGCTGCGAGATGGACAAGACGCTAGCTCCTGTGAGAGAAGGTAAGCGCCGCAGGGATGTAGGGAGTGTGGCACGGAGATGCAGCGTCTCGTTCCTCAGGGAACTATGGTTACGGTCGTAAACTAGAAACGTTCCCTTTCGGAACTCGAGCTGCGTCGAAACGCTATGGGAACGAGTGTTCAATCACGACACACTGACCAGACCCTGCTTAGAGAGTGAGGACCTCGGCACCTGCACGTAGAACAGAGGAGCCCGGGGTGGCTCTGAGGTCAAGGACATTGAACTTGACAAAGGTCAGCGGGGTGGACCAACCCGCAGCGTCACAGTTGTCTTGGAGTGCCACTCCAGCGGACCAGGCCGTAAAGGCCGCCACACTCCGAATGGAGTGAGCTCGGACCCCGAACGGTGCGGGGAAGCCAGAGGGCTTGGGAGCCGACAATCGCATCCACTATCCATCTGCTCAACGTCTGCACAGCGGCCAGGAAACTCTTCCTGTTAGGGCCGTAGCCGACGAGCAGCTGCACCGATTCTCTCCATGGACTCGTCCTGCGGAGGTAAGTGACCAGTGCTTGCACTGGACACAGTCGGTTCTGTCACTCCTGTTTGGGGGCTGTAAATGGAGGAAGCTCTGGAGCGGAGAAGGGTCTCTCCTACCTCGGTAGAGAGACCAGCCGCTATGAACTGTGCCCCCTCAGGGGCCACAGCCTCCACAGTTCTGGGTTCCACCCGCCTGTGAGAGGAGATCCCTCCTGGGAGGAATTTCCCACGGAGGGCCCTCGAGTAGGGACACCAGATCCGCAAACCATGGCTTGCCCGGCCATCGAGGTGCTACAAGGAGGAGACGAACTCCATCCCGGCGAACTCTCTCCAGAACTCCAGGGAGGAGTGCAATCGGAGGAAAGGCGTACAGGCGTAGCCTCGGCCACGACTGCACCATGGCATCCAGACCTAACGGGGCTGGGTGAGAGAGAGAGAACCAGAGGGGACAGTGCGAGGTTTCCCGGGTCGCAAACAGATCCACCTGGGCTCTGTAGAACCTCCGCCATATGAACTCCACCACCTCGGGGTGGAGACGCCATTCCCCAGGCCTCGGCCCCTGCCTCGACAGGGCATCTGCTCTGACATTCAACCGTCCCGGGATATAAATGGCCCTCAAAGAGAGGAGTCTGTTCCGAGACCACAAGAGGACCGCCCGTGCTAACTTGTACAAAGGGCGAGATCGGAGGCCCCCTTGGAGGTTGATGTAGGAGACCACCGCAGTATTGTCCGTGCGGACCAATACATGGCGATCTCTCAGGTCCGGGAGGAAGTGTTGTAACCCCAAAAACACCGGAATCATCTCCAGGCAATTTATGTGCCACGAGAGACGTGGGCCGCTCCACAGACCTTGGGTGGAGTGGCCACTCATGACCGCACCCCACCCCGTGACGGAGGCGTCCGTCGTTAGTGTCACGCGGCGATATGGAGCCCCCAACACGGGGCCTTGGGACAGAAACGTTCGGTCTTTCCAAACATCCAAGGCTCGAAGGGCACGCCGCGAGACCTTGATGGAACGATATGGGTTTCCCCTAAGAGAAAACCCCCTGCCCCGGAGCCACCACTGGAGGGGCCTCATGTGCAGGAGGCCGAGCAGGATTACACTGGACGCCGCAGCCATGAGCCCTAGCAGCCTCTGGAACCGCTTCACAGTGAGTGGCTGGCCTTCCCGCACTCTCCTGACTGAGGTGAGGATGACTTCGACCCGAGCAGGTGACAACCGTGCCTGCATCCGGGCCGAGTCCCAGATCACGCCCAAAAAGGTGGTTCTCTGTGCTGGAGAGAGCACGCTTTTGCTGGCGTTTAGGCGAAACCCAAGCACCTTCATGCAGACGAGGACGACATCTCGATGACGCAATGCCTGGCACTCCGACTGAGCCAGAATCAGCCAGTCGTCGAGGTAGTTTAAAATGCGGATGCCCTGGAGCCGCAGCGGGGTTAATGCTGCGTCGACGCATTTCGTGAAGGTGCGGGGCGAGAGTGCTAGGCCGAACGGGAGGACCCGATATTGGTAAGCTTCGCCCCTGAAAGCAAACCTCAGGAACCTCCTGTGTGCAGGAAGGATGGAAACGTGAAAGTACGCGTCTTCCAGATCTATTGTGACGAACCAGTCCCCTGACCTGATCTGAGCCACGACCTCCCTGAGGGTGAGCATCCTGAACCTGAGTCTCCTGAGAGAGCAGTTCAAGGAGCATAGATCTAGAATGGGACGCGACCCGCCATCCTTCTTCGGAACGACGAAGTACGGGCTGTAAAAGCCTGACTCTCGAACCGAGGGAGGGACCACCTCAATGGCTCCTTTCCTCAGGAGTGTGTGCACTTCTTGTTCCAGGACCAGAGCCTGCTCGGGTCCCACCAGGGTGGGACACATCCCGTTGAAACGGGGAGTAGAGGACGCGAACTGAATCGTGTAGCCATCCTCTATGGTCCGCAGGACCCACCGGGAGACTCCTGGCAGCTCCTCCCAAGCTGTCAGAAAGTTCCTCAGGGGAACCAGCCCCTCAGGGCTGGCCTCTGACCCACTCAGAGCAGCTGGGGCCAAGCCCTGCAGCTGATGGTGCCTTGCGAGAGGCGGCGGACCCTCCCCCTCCACAACGAACCTTCGGTGGAAAGGTGGGGAGCAAACCGCTGGAGGGAAGCCGCACCCTGAAGCACATCTTGTGGCAGGGCACACAGACCGGCCTCCATGACCCGAACGGCCGGAGCCACGTACTGCGGCCGTTGAGACCTCCTGAGAGGCGGCAGGCCTCCCCCATCCGTACAGAGACTTTGGGCGGAAGTGGAGGGAGGTGCCCGCTGGAGGGGGGCCGTGCTCTGAAGCACATCCTGTGGCAGAGCCAACGGCCTAGCGCCCCGGTGGTGCAGGGGAGGGATGGGCACCGTCACGTGAGGTGTGCCCCATCCCCCCAACCGTAGATCGTCAGGATCTATGCACCACTGCCCGTTTGTCGGAGGCGAGGGTGACCCTCAGGTCACCCTGCTCCTTCCTGGGCCTAGAGCGTCGCCTTGAGCCCTTAGGCCCTGCCTGCGGAGATCGGGTGGCCACGCTCTGTCTCTGGGGTTTCGCGGTGCCCGGAAGGACCAGGCTGGGGCTGCCGCCGAACAGCCCCACGAGATCGCCGAGGGAGGTACTGCTGAAACGCAGCCGACTGCTTCTTAGACTCCTGGAACTTGTGTACGACCGTCGTCACAGCGTTGCCAAACAGTCCAGGAGGAGCCATCGGTGCGTCCAGTAGCACAGCTCGATCCTTGTCCGGGAGGTCGGACAAGGTGAGCCACAGATGCCTTTCTGTGGCCACCAGGGCCGCCATGGACCGCCCAAAGGCCCGCACCGTGTGCT
This sequence comes from Tachysurus fulvidraco, assembly GCF_022655615.1. Lineage (NCBI taxonomy): Eukaryota > Metazoa > Chordata > Actinopteri > Siluriformes > Bagridae > Tachysurus > Tachysurus fulvidraco. Next base: position 20,584,835 of record NC_062533.1, read on the forward strand.
TCGTGGCCCGAAGAGCCAAGTCGGCAGTGCGACGCAACTCCTCAATATCAGCGGTCCCGGAGCTAAGTCCCTCATCCAAATCACGCAGCAGGTTAGCCTGGTATGCCTGCAACACACCCATGGTGTGGAGGCAGCCCGCGGCCTGACCTGCTGCCGCGTAAGCCTTCCCTACTAAGGCTGACGTAGCACGTAGCGGCTTAGTAGGGAAAACCGTAGCCTTTAGCGACGATGCTACGTTAGGGGAGAGATAGCTAGCCAGCGTCTCTTCCACACGTGGCATTGCCCCGTAGCCACATGCCTTAGCCCCAACCACATTCGCGTAAAGCGAGGAGTGACTAGGCGAAGTGCGCGTAGAGTACGGGGTTTTCCAGGATCTGGACACCTCGGCGTGCAGATCGGGAAAAAATGGCAGGCTCTGGTGCCGAGGAAGTGACACAGGGTGCAGGAAACGCTCATCCAGCTTACTGGGTGTGCGCTGCTTCTGCTGCTCCACCGGCCAATCTAAATCCATTTTGGCTACGGCTCGTGTCACGATCTCGAGGAGCTCCTCATACAGCACAGGCTGTGAGGAGCCCATGGGCTCGCTAGCATCCATCAGCTCTCCTTCCTCGGAGGGAGAGACATGTAATGCCGTGCTGCTCGCACCGGAAGAAGAAGCAGCCATCGGACCTGCTTCTCTGCGAGAGCCGGAGCTCGATTCAGCAGACGAGGCTGAAGAGGACTCATCCGCCTCCAATCCCGCTGCTAAATCGGCCTGCGAGCCCCATGAGCGCCGGCGCCGCTTTGCCTCGGCAAGAGCGGGACCAGAGCCGCGAGGGAGAGCGCTCTTCTCGAAGAGCGCTCTCCGGGAGCGAAGCGTGCGCATAGCCATGCGGCTGCAATGCGAGCAATCGACTCCCTCGAGAGCCGATTGTGCATGCTCCACTCCCAAGCAAACAACGCATCGATCGTGCGAATCCTTCCTGGTAATAAAATGGGGACATGGAAAAACACACTTTCGGAAGTTCTGTCTGCCAGCCATCACTCAGAAAAACACAGTATCAGAAAACAGCGCTTACCTGAACGAGCAGAAGCTAGCGTCTTGTCCATCTCGCAGCCATTTGTAGCTTCCTGTTTAGGCGACGTCACCCGCCGATGACGTCACGTTCCAAAGCCTATTGGTCAGATTACACACGTGGTTCAGAGCACGGTCACGCAGAGGGCGTTCCCATAGCGCTTCGACGCAGCTCGAGTTCCGAAAGGGAACAGAGGGGAATGGTCAAAAAGGTCCTGTTTTCATAATTGTGAAAACCAGACTGATATTCTTGAAACCTCACTGGACGTCTACAAACTAGGCAGTTCTTCACATACACTGGCACATCTGGAGAACACAGAAATTGTATAAAATATTAAAATGTTAAACACAATGTGGAAAATGCATGAAAAAGAGATCTATACATTTCTGAAATTAACCTCGAGTCACTGAAGATATTCCATACACTGTCCCATGCCGTGTAATTAGTACCCTCCCCCCAAAGCTGGTGGAGTGGGACCAGGGCAATAAGGACAATTGGACTCTAGAGGTTCAGAAGTCTTTAGAAGTCTGGGATTTGGCGTTCTTTTGTCGACAAATCCTGTGGAAGGTTTTCTGGCACCCTCTTTTGCCTCCACAAATAATCGGTCAACTCCTGTATATCAGTAGAAGCCAGTGTTGTCACTTCTGTCTCTGCAACATCTCTGACCCTTTCATCCATGTCACTGTCTTCAGCATTTGTGTCAGTTTGACAAGAAAGTATATGGGGTTTCTCTTGAAACAGCCACCACATGCACAGGTATCTATGGACGCAGCTTTTTAATTTATTGTGGCACTGGCAGTGCCACTTGCCCAGATGGCTATCAAGAGAGACTCTGGTCCTTTCGAACAGACACCAGCTGTCTCTTACCCCAGTAAAAACTGAAAAATAAAAAAACTGACAGAGGTTTGCTCGTGCCAAATAATGGGAAAAACACAATCCACACCACCAGCAATACTTTGGTTTCTTAGCTGCACACATTCATCTTGTCGGTTTTTGACAGCAGACCACTGTCAACCATTGACTGCAAACAGTCGTCCCTAAGTGAGGCTGGTGCAGAATAGCACACTGCTCTATTCCTCCTCTGAAGGTGATCGCATTCAATGCCTGGATTGCCACTTTCAACTCCAATCCTCATAAAATCTCGACACAGAGGGGATTCACAGGCAATAGACTCTGAGACTATGTGTTTCTTTACATGAACAGGGACTCGGGGTCCATGGGCATCTTTTGGGGTGACAAAAATCCCATTTCGTTCATCAATACAAAAGACTGGTGGCTGTTCCCTTACCTGCTGCCCTGCCTGTGGTTTTTCTGAAGATGGCCCTTCTGAGGGACAATATATAAAACATGTTAAAGTAGACAAAGATCAATAAATATTAAACTTTCTTAAATACCAGTATCAAAAGTACATACTGTCTGGCTTGTTGGTAATTTTGCCTTTAACTGAAAGATCTGCAAAAAAGGACAAAACATGAGGGGAGTTAATCATAACATGTGAAACAAAGTGAAACAAGACTTGAAAATTTAACTAATAACATTGCACATACCATGATTATGTAGGTGCTTTATAAAGTCAGGGGCACAACACAAGATGTGCTGACATTTCGGGCAATGCCAATGGCACCTCTTTTGTTGTTTCGCATTCAAACAAAAGCAAGGAACACAATATTTTTCTAGAAAGACAAGAGAAAGTTAATACATTTTAACTGACAACAAACATGTAAAATGCACGTGTGCTTTGTACAATGCTTACGGATTCCATTGTCCTCAAAATATATGGCATGCTTTACATGCTTTGCCTGAAAGTGCTCAGGACTTGACATCACCCCAGTTGTACAGTAGGGACAGCTGCCTGTCCCAGAAAAGACTTCATCTTTTCCAAAAGCAAAGGGTATTCCTACACATGCAGTGTATACAAGAAAATAATATAAAAGTTAAAAATGGCAACATAAATTCTTAGTATATATGAAAGGTAAAACATTTTAGAAGTCCGATTACATTTTAACCATGGACAGGTGTTTGCATGTTCTGCTCAAATTAACTTCAGTCAGTAAGATTTTTGAAAAAAAAATTGGCTTCCTACCTGCCATAATTGATAGGCAGTTCAAGTGGTGTAATACAGAGTGTACGGAGTTAGAGAAAGAAAGAAAGGAAGTTCTTAAAAGAACTGTTTTGTCAAAAAAAAAAATGCAAGAGCAATAAAACAAATCAATAAATGGTTGGATATCAGACAATCTGAAAAATTAAATGCACAAAAAAACGACATGGTTAGTGTTGTACGTGTATCATCAAGGCGTGTATCAACTCAAGTAGTCACAGATTCACTGTCTCTAACATAAAAGTTAAAATCCAACTTACAGAGCAGCAATTATTTATTCATCTGATAATTAATATACGAACTTACCGAGCCAAATACCGCCGCCACTACTGAACCCCTACTGTACTCGCTGCTGTCGCTTGACTTCCAGTTAAATGTGATTGGTTGCTACTACGTTGGACAATACTGATTGGCTGCTACGAAATAGCAGGTCCCTCTTAATATGGCAGGACTTCCTGCTGCCAATGGCAGCTACTTCCTGCTGCCAAAGGCAGCTACTTCCTGCTGCCAGCTGCCGATTTTTCGCTGAACCCCCTCTCACAGCGTTTGATACGGTCAACCACAAGACTCTCTTGTCCACCCTCTGGAGTTTTGGGATTTGTGGAACAGCTTGGGAATGGTTTGCATCCATCATTAGTTAGGGATTAAAGTGTCTCCACAAAGTAAATATAGTAATACCAACAAATGTTGACTTCCTGGGCTCCATGAGGGAAGCAGCATATAAATCATACAGAACGAGCAAACAGTGATCACAAATTTGTGGGTCTTGTTGTTTGCTCCAAAAGGTGACCTGCGGTGCTCTGTAATAAATAGATTTTTTTGACACATAAGAGTTTTAAAATAGTGTGGTTATCTTGTCAGAAGTTGAGCTACAAAACAGATAAGCTGTTCCTGAAATGTTGTTGATGACACAAAAAATATCTGCTCCAAATTAAGAAGTCACAATGTCTGCCTTGCCTTCACTGACCCTATTGTTGTTATTGTGATTTAATATTATGGTCTGTTTACACTTTCAAATGACAGGAAATAGGTTTCTAAAAAGAATGATATAAGAATCCTTACGTGTTTCTGTGAGTAAAATGAATACAAAGTCCATGTTTTTAAATTCTAACAGGAAATGAGGATTCCTGTTTAAGGTCAAGTCAGAAGCCTCATGCTTTCGTATTAATACCAGGCAGAATTTTAAAAAAGATTTCAAAAACTAAGCTGGTTCAGGCCTCGAGTCTCACCACCTCGTCTCCAGCACATTCTGTCCCTCCATCAACTAACAGAAACAACTTCTATTCATGTACACAGAAGGTCAGAACTTTCTTCAATACTCTCTGGATATTGTAGTGTTTGTAACTGGAAATCTGTCTCTCTCATGTGTGTTTGTATTGAAATCCACAAATTAGACCTTATTATAACCTACATTTAGGACGTCATTTAATATTTTCCCAGCTCTGTCGTGTGTGTGTTTTGTCGGTTGAAAAAAAATTCCACTGTATCTGTTACAGAAAGAATGATTCCATGTTAAGAATCTATCAAAAGATTCAGTGACACAAAGGAATGTTCACAAAAGCTTCTGAGACTGTATCTATAAAATTCACCACTGAGGGGTCAAAGTCTAGTTAAATTCCAACTAACAGTGTGGGCTCACAAACACACATACCTGTTTCTAGGAAGTGTGGTGTAAGGTCCAGTGTGTGTGTGTGTGTGTGTGTGTGTGTGTGTGTGTGTGTGTGTGTGTGTGTGTGTGTGTGTGTGTGTGTGTTTGTGTGTAGGTTGATAATGCTTAGTTTTTGGTTTTTATAATGGCTGTCTATTAATCTTACAGGGAGAAAGTCAACAATACACTGACAGTTGTGACTGAATTGTATTGTATTTGAGTTGATAGCTCCTAACTGGGGCATTTGTATAGTTAAAATAAACAATATATAAATCCCAGTCCACACTGCAAGCACTGAAGTGGATCTATAACTTACATCATGAAGTATTCGTACATACTAAAGAGGAGATGTGAACTCCATGTGGTGTTTGAGGACAACAACCTCCTCATCACTATAACATTTATCAGACTGTATATATATAATCACACCCCCAGTGTCACCCAGATGAGGATGAGGTTATATAATCACACCCCCAGTGTCACCCAGATGAGGATGAGGTTCCCCTTTGTGGCTGGTTCCTCTCAAGGTTTCTTCCTTTACCATCTAAGGGAGTTTTTCCTCCACACAGTCACCTGAGTCAACTCAGTCTTGTTCATTGAGGATAAATACATACACATTTAAATCTATCTATATTAATATTTGTATAATATTAAACTTAGTTTAACAATATTTTATTTGTATTATGTTTATGTTCTGTAAAGCTGTTGTTATGATGAGTTGAAGGTATTTAAATTTGATCACCTTTTATTTCTATTCTGCATTCTATTCCCAATACTGCACAACATTTATAAGAACCTGTATACAAGTTTATCTGTTTATATTTATATTTTATTAGACAGGCCACACACTTCGGGTTACAAACTAGACCATAGAAAACATTTTAAATCTCTTTGTTAAAACTAATCAGCAATATTTTCCCCTAATACACACATCGTCCAGCAGGCGGCGCTGTAAACATTAACAAGGCTGAAAGATCCACAACAGCAGAAGATACCAGATCAGGTCTCACTGATCTAATCATGTCGATGGGAAAAGATTTATCACAAGGCTCCAAATTATTGGATTGAATCGGATTAAAAATAAAGCTTGTAATTGTGTCTGTATTTGAGAATGTACATTGCGTTCTGCTTTTAATCCTGAGGTAAGTTTTTCTTTAGTTAATACATTCTGCTAGCAGTCAGTGGCTGAATCCCAAATGCCCCTGTACTACCTTAGAAGTGCACTAGAATACAGTGCAGTGTATTTACCGTATGTATTTACCCTATGTATTTACCCTATGTATTTACCCTATGTATTCACCCTGTGTATTTACCCTATGTATTTACCCTGTGTATTTACCCTATGTATTTACCCTATGTATTTACCCTGTGTAGTGCACTAGATAGTCAAAGAGAAGTGATTTGAAATTCGATCTTGGATAAAACATTAAGTTTGTTATTGTATTAAATCACAGCTTTATATCCATAATATTTAAATATATAATTGGAATTTTGACTAATTGATTTTTTTTAATTATACATGTTTTTATGTTTAAAGTATAAAATATGAACACAAAACTAAACTAAATAAATCTTTATTATTGTAGATTTTTAATTTTTTTAAGGAATCAGTTTTCTAGGTGTAGAATTTTAATATACAATCTATAAAAGCCTGTTTTTTGTTTATTTAAATTTATTTAGATTTATGCAAAGAATAATTTAGTATATTTATTAGCCTTATATAGTTTCTAACTGAACATCACTGTAATCTGTGGCTGAATCAGTGGTTATATATAAACTATAGTGTACAGAAACATCGTAATGATCTGCACCAGCATCCTTACAGGACAATAAATCACTGAAACCCATAATAACATCATAGACTGAACATAATCCTCCTTTGAAATTACATTTCTATCATTTATTTCTATACAGATTATTCTGACTTTGTCTCCTGAATTTAAGTCTCCTTTTCCAGAAACACGGCCATATAAAGCTCCTAATGAGAACTTTAAATGGACCCCCCGCAGCCACAATCCAACATCTTTTGCAGGGGTGGGCAAATAATTTTTACAAGGGGCCACATGTGAAACCTGATTTGTGCTCAAAGCAATCACTGAGATTGTAGCATTGGCATAAAACACACAGAATTCAATACTGTCAAGAACGTAGTGATGCCTCAGAGCAAAGACTAAGAACAGGACTCTGAGAGTTGGCAGTTTTCAGACCAAATAACCTTCATTACACTCCATCTGGACAGATACCACCAAACAGGTGATCATGGTAGTACTTACAGTGCCCTCAGAAGAGGTTGAGAGCCATACGAAGTTTGCTACTAGGCTTTTGCAGGAGGGGACTGTAGAGGACCAAAGTACAAACAAAAATTTCATGTATCTAACAAAATACTTAAAGAGTAAAGCCAAATTTATTTAAAATACTATCTAATTTTATAAAGACATTCGTAAAAAAACAGCGTGAATTGGCCACCCACCCAACACAAAATGTCAGCAAAATATCAGAAAATGTCTTGTTCGCTTGTGCTCCGTTTGTGCTGCAAACATTTTCGTTTGTGCCGCTTTGTTTTTGTTTTTTTTTTTGTTTTTGTTTTTTTTATAAAAAGAATAATTATAGTAAAATCTAGGTCACTCGTTTGTGCTCTGTTTGTGCCGGTGTTTTAATATTGAACATTATAGGTGGGTTATAAATGCTGTTATTACAATACTAATAGAGTAAAATAGATCATTTAGCTGGTCACAAATTTATGATTCATGAGCAGTGACTATTTTATTTCAGGTTTGTCATTTGTTCAATCTCTCACCCACATATTTCATGTTAGTAAAGATGTTTTAATAGAACGAAAACTCAACTGTCAAGACTATTAAACAATTCAATAAACATTTATCTTTACTTCCCTGGTCTCTCCTGACTTCTTATTTTATTTACAAGGATTATCTGCTACACTTCACTGCCATCACTAGGCACAAGTGTCGAGTGTCAAAATCAGTGTCAAGTTTTTTGAGAAAAGATGCTACTAAATCAAATTTCTGGCCAATGTAAGTACAAAGTTTTAACACTGTCAATTACAACATTATTATTAGTTAACTTCAAGAAGAGTACAACATATAATAGAGCTAAGACTGCAGAGCAAAAGTGTCAGGAATACACTGTGTAAGTTCGTGTTTTTGTTGCAGGGAAACTAAACACTTAGTTTTAAATGGTTAACTCAGCTGACAGTCCTGGAAGGATGTCACCAGTTAGCTTGGCAGTGTAACACACAAGTCAGGCCTCAAAGTCACTTTGGGTTTTTTTTTTTTTTGGTTTTTCTAGTGGATCTTGCAGCTGCGCTCACATTTCTCATATTCCAGCTTCATCCTCACTGTGCGGTAAAAAAAACCCTGTTGAAAACAATGAGTGTGATGAAGCCCATTGCTAAGCATGTGAATTTAGTGATGATGATGATTATGATGATGAAGAGGGTCACTCGTACCTTACACCCTTCACAAGCATACACTCCATAATGAAATCCTGAAGCTTGATCTCCACAAATCCGACACTCCACATTAACAACCTCTAACAACGGAGTGTGAGACACACACACACATACACACATGCACACACACACACACACCAGGATGGAGACCGAGATGCTCAGGAAACCAAATCAGGTATGACAGAGTTCACAAGGCATGAAATCAGAAAGAGGGAGTAGGACTCTGTGTGTATATGTGAGTGTACACGTGTACATGTGTGTGTAGATGTATTTGAACATGTGTGTGTCTAGATATGTGTGTGTGTGCGTACATGTGTGTGTGTCTGCAGATGTATGTGAACATTTATGTGTGTAGATGTATGTGAATGTGTGTGTGTGTACATGTGTGTGTGTGTACATGTGTGTCTGTGTGTTCATGTGTGTGTACATGTGTGTGCATGTGTGTGTGTAGATATGTGTGTGTGTGTGTGTGTGTGTGTGTGTGGATATGTGTGTGGGTGTGTGTGTATGTGTGCGTGTGTGTTTGTGTACGTGTGTGTGTGTGATCTACAACCTACTGACCCAAGACCAGGGTCAACACTACAGAGTAAAAACAGAGAACAATGTTCTACACAGTAGAAATTTCTGACATAATATCAACAGTAATGTTAATGATGTTAATGATGTTAATGATGCTAATTCTTCCATCACACCACATTCCTCTCAGTCCATCACTGACTCACTTTCACCCATGTGTCTGACCCACCTGAAGATGGAGCAGGAATTTTGATCTCAGTTATGCTGTGTCTGCTATTCTCAGGTTCCCCTTCATCTGCAGAATCTAGTTGGTCATAGCCCCGCCCCCAGCCTGGTGTCATCTCCACACCTGGCTCTGCCTTCAGACGGAAAATTTGGAGCCACATTCAGCTCTAACAAGACCTTCTCTAAACCCTGATATGCTGATTTGTCTTTCTTGCTGATGAGACCATCATCGGCAAACTTGATGATATGGTTTGATCTGTGCATTGCTGCACAGTCGTGAGTCAGCAGACTGAACAACAGTGGACTGAGCATGCAGCCTTGAGGAGCTCCAGTGTTCAGTGTGGTAGTGTTGGAGATGCTGTTCCTGATCCGGACTGACTGAGGTCTCCCAGTCAGAAAGTCCAGGATCCAGTTGCAGAGGGAGGTGTTTAGTCCCAGCAGGCTCAGCTTCCCAATCAGGGGCTGAAGGATGATTGTGTTGAATGCTGAACTAAAGTCTATGAACAGCATTCATACATAAGTGTCTTTATTGTCCAGATGGTTGGGCTGTAGGCTGTGGCAATGGCATCGTCTGTGGAGCGGTTTGGAAGATACGCGAACTGTAGGAGGTCCAGTGTGGGTGGTAGCTGGGTCTTGATGTGCCTCATGACAAGCTTCTCGAAGCACTTCATAACTATGGGTGTGATTGCGACAGGACGATAGTCAATGAGGCAGGACACTGTAGACTTCTTTGGAATGGGGACAATGGTGGTAGTCTTGAAGCACGTAGGAACAATGGCGCTGCTCAGGGAAATGACATCCGTAAGCTGTTCTGCACATTCTCTGAGCACCCTGCCAGGAATGTTGTCTGGTCCAGCAGCCTTCCATGGGTTAACTCTGCATAGAGATTTCCTCATGTCAGCCGTTGATAGACAGAGTACCTGGTCTTCCGGGGGGAGGGATGGTCTTCCTTGGCGTTACGTTGTTCCGTACCTCGAACCGAGCATAGAAGTCGTTCGGCACATCTGGGAGGGAGGCGTCCCTATCACAAGCAGGTGAAGCTGTCTTGTAGTTTGTGATCACCTGTATGCCCTGCCACATGTGCCGGGTGTCACCGCTGTCCTGGAAGTGGCTGTGGATTGTCTGGGTGTGTGCGCGCTTTGCCTCTCTTATGCCTCGGGACAGTTTGTCCCTTGCTGTTCATAGGGCCAAACTGTCCCCTGTTCTGAAGGCTAGGTCTCTAGTCCTCAGCAGCACATGCATGTTAGCAGTCATCCACGGCTTCTGGTTGGAGCATGTAGTGATGGTCTTGGAGACGGTCACGTCATCAATGCACTTGCCGATGTAACTGGTCACTGTTGACGTGTACTCCTCCAAGTTGACAGAGTCACCGTTGGTTGCAGCCTCCCTGAAGATATTCCAGTCAGTGCATTCAAAGCAGTCCTGAAGAGCAGAGGTGGCTCCTGCTGGCCAGGTTTTCACCTGCTTCAGAACCGGTTTTGAGCGTCTGATGAGTGGTCTGTATGCTGGAATTAGCATAACATTGATGTGGTCTGAGTAGCCGAGGTGGGGGTGGGGCTCTGCACGGTACGCGCTGGGAATGTTTATTTGTTTTATCTCATGTTAATACTCACAGTTTTTGCGCTCCTTCTTCTATCTTACCGCCTTTCTGCTGCATTGAACACACTGGCGCCGTCTCTCCCCCGCTACAGCACCATACAGCCTCCTGCTGACCCAACACCGCTACTGCAGGTAGATTAATCTAGAAACAAGTGCTGTTTTTAAATAGCTTACACTTTACTACTATATAAGGATCACATCTCTTTGTTATATTATATCAGCATGGAGAGATCTTTCAATGTAGCAGCACTAAAGTAATTTGTATAACTTTTGAGGTTCTCCTTCCAAGATGTTTGGAATTCTCCTGATTTATTTTGATGCCAATTATATTTTCATTTCAGAGTGATCTGTTTCCAGGAGTGTTTGTGGTCTTTCTACCAGGGTGACACCCAGATGAGGATGTGTGCCATTTTGAGTCTGGTTTTGCTCAAGGTTTCTTCCTCACATCATCACAGGGAGTTTTTTTGTTTGTTTGTTTGTTTTAATCTTCCAGCTTGTAAAATAATGTTAAACATCATCTATACTCTGCTATATCTGTGTTAGATGATCTGAAAGACTCCATTTTGTAAATGTCTAATACATTTTAATAATATTTTTATTAGAATTATTATTCATCATGATAAACATTTTACATGCAATGAATTGAATGAACTGTCTTTATGAACTGTGACATTTCAGAAACATAGGAAATAGTTAATAGTTCAATTTCAATTTGTACCATGTTCTTGATGTTCTGTTAGCAATTGTAGAGAAATTTAATACTTTAATGTTGTAATTGGTGCAGGATTTGTTTTTGGAAGTATGAGCATTGTTTGAATACACATATTTCATCAAGGTTTTTATTCTCACAGAGAGTTATACTGGAAATCAGAGCTACATTTACATTTCTACTACTATGACATGGCTTGACGCTCAGGCTTACTGCAGACAGCATCACACAGACTTGGCCAGCTCGAGAAATGAAACTGAGGACTCAGTTATAAAGGGACTGGTCTCAGGCTGGACTTGGATTGGTCTGTTCAGAGACTCCTGGAAGTGAACAGACCAAACCAATTTCTCTACCATCAGCTGGATGTCTGGAAAATCTGATAATGCTCTGAAGAATGAAAACTGTGGTTATATAAATAACAGTAAGGCTGTTGATTCTCGGTGCTCAGACTCTCGATGCATTTCTTCTGTTGTTCAGGTGAATTATTTCAGGTGAAAAAATTCAAACTGAGTTCAGAATGATAGTTTAATTGTGTGTTACTGTTTGTTTTTCTGTATTTAGATATCACAGTACAACAAATAGTAAGAGTGAAGGTCCGATCCAATGAGGATGTGAATGCAGTGATGACGCCATCTTGGAGCAGGACTTATAATGTACATTTCCCAGTATTCATCAAACTCTGACACATATAAACTGTATTGAAATTAGATTCTGACTGTTGTATTCTGTGTTCTTTTCATAAAATAATAATTAATTATTTTATCATTTTATTCATATCTGTGTGATACTTTGACAATGAACTTGTTTATCAATTTATTATTTAGATTGCTATTATTAATTTTCTATTTATATAATATACATTTACTACATGAATTCCTCACTGATTGTGTCATGTTGTAAAACTGATTTGTACAAGTGTTCATTTGTGAAAGGAATCCACTGTAATGGTGAACAGAAAAACAGGTCAATACACAATGACACAATATAGAAAATAAAGAAGGCTTGATACACAGATAAACTGACAATAATTCACAACATGGTGAAAGGGAGCCTGACTTAAATATATTACAAACAGGAAGCAAACTTTGACGTAAGAATAGGTTCAATATTCAGGTGATGTCTCACTTTGGTAGAGGTACGAGTGATGTCAGGGCTCTAACGTTTACAGTCTTTCATGAATACAAGCTTAATTATTCATTTATCTGTTTTTATTTCCTCAGATTTTTGTCATTGAAATATTCTCTGAAGTCATCACTGCTACATAATGGTAAAGTGCATGTGTCTGTGGTCTGTGGTCTGATTCCTAGTTCATTTTACTAGTGTTAAATAAAAATCTATGACTGATTTTAACTTATTAGTGCGAGATACGCTGATCGAGCGGCACTAAGAGTTATAACTCAGTAGCACTTTTTTCTGTGTTCAGAGAAGAAACTAAAAATTAGAATGGATTACACAAGTACAACTGACACAAAAAGAAAAAAAATTCTCTTTTCTGTTTGCTTTTCTGAGGAAATGCACCATAAACTCGGCAGAGCATAATGGGCCTGAAACAAACCAACAAACAAACAATCAATCAACTGTTATACAGAGCAACTTGCAGATTCTTCTTCGATCCATTAGCAGCAGTAGTTTATTAAATATAAACACAGGCGAAGTCAAACAGGCAGGGGTCAGAACCACGACAACAGACAAAAGACACGATAAACAGACAGTGAGCAGAATCAGAATCGGGTACAGGCAAAGGTCGGGGCAGGCGGCAAACAATCAGAAAGTCCGAAAGGGAGAGCTGAAGTAATAACGGGGAAACGGAATACAGGAAACGCTCAGTATGACTGCAGAAATACAAGTCGAGACCTTGCACAGGTATGGAGTTGAAGCGTGGTATTTATGCGAATGGGAAATGAGAAACAGGTGGTGGTGTAATCAGGAGGCGAGGTGGCTGATGGGAAGTGTAGTGCGGAACCGTGCTAGTACTCAGGAGACGCGTCTCTAGGGCGACGCTCCCTCGGTGGTTCGTTGCTCATGACAAATATGACTACACACTAAAGAAAAGTTTTTGAAGAATGTTTGAGATACCTGTGACCTTGAAGAGACATTTAGAGTAAAATTCCCTGAAGAATACAGTCACACACGGATAGATACCAATCTATGAATATGCTGGAGACGAGGTGGTGAGACTCAGCTTAGTCAGGCTATGGTAAAGTTGTAGACAATGACTGACAGTTACCTTTTTAATGAGTTGGGGTTCACTTGAATTTGTCTCCCTGTTAGAACCATGTTTATAAAAACTCAGTGTAACGAATGATTGAGGCTCTTCCTCTTTGAGATTTGTCTGAGGTCGTTGGCTCGTATTGTGCAGCACTAAAATAAACTATAACCTTTTATTCTTGTCTATGATTACCAGTGTGTCATTTTCTCCAGACCGCCATTACAACACATACAATCATAAAGACACATTTACAACGCTTTTCCCTAATGAATGTTATTGTACACTAAAGATTAAGACCAGAATAGATAGAATATATGTTTTAAATGTAATGAAAGTGATTTATTATAATACTTAATACTAGCTGAATCTACTACCAATTGTAGTGACACAGATCTGTGAAAGCTCTTACAACCTGATTAGAAATATACTGAGTTATTTAAAGTGGAGACATCAGAATACTGCAGTATTGGGGGTCCTCAGTGAAAGTTGTTGGAACGGAAATGGTTTTAATTTTTGAGGTTTATTTTTAGCTATTATCATAACCCTTTGTACAGATGGATATTAGTCCGTGTTCAGTCCCCTCTGTTACAGGGTAGCATTTAGTACTAATCCCTTATTACAATTATCAGATGACCAAATTTATGACTGTGTAGTGTAGAATTGTAAAGTATTAATAAATACTGGGTAAACACAGCATTATTTATCACATGTGAGTGACAAATATTTGTCAGGTGATGTGTGTGATATTGATAATGGGCTTAAACACAGTTTCAACACTTTACAATCCTCAATCTAACAGACCTGGATCATCTAGATCAGTTGACTAGTAAATAACTTTAGACATGAAATGTGTGGGGTTGGCACGTCCAGGGTGTATCCTGCCTTGATGCCCGATGACGCTTGAGGCACAGGCTCCCTGTGACCCGAGGTAGTTCGGATAAGCGGTAGAAAATGAATGAATGAATGAATGAATGAATGAAATGTGTGCTCCTGCTGGGGCTTTCTAGTAAGAGTATACAAACACTAACAACATTGTGCATGAGCGCCCTCTACTGCCTGATAATGGTAATGTAATATTTTCTCACTCTTGTTGAACTATGTGACTGATTGTAGTTCAGGTGAATGAAATGAAACACGATTTTAATCTTTAAATTATTCACACACTCTGTTTCGTTGGAGGACTCTGTATGTGTGTACATCAAAATCATATAAATTAGTTTCAGGTGTGGAGAACACGACACCTTCTAAAAATACTCAAAATAAATGACAATTGTAGATTTTAATATTTATTGTATTTTTAGAAAGTCTGCAAACTGTTCTGTTCTGTACATTGCATTTTTATACATTTATTTATTTACACAGGAATATGTGGGAACAAACATGGAGATGTTAGGGGTATAGAAATGCTGTAACAAACTAAATTACTATGACATACTGACATCGATAAGCTGATGGAGCAAAAGAAACATTTCAAAATGATGCTTTTTTTGTAAGTTTTTGTAAGTTGATGAAGATTAGTTTAGTAACTTTATATCTTTAAGACACCCACGTTTGCACATCAATGCCTGTACTGGGTGTTTTAGTTGTAAAACTTAAATGTAAGAAACGTATTCAACTAAAGTTATGATTACAAAGAACTTTTCGAATGTGTTAAATTGATTGTATTAATATCTGCCGGCAGCGGGATGATGGAATTTACGTCATGACGTCATTGTGAATTAGGTTATGTGAGCAATACTGTATAGAAATTCTGAAATGTTTGTTTTTTACAGTTTAAACACTGAACCTAAAACAGATTAAGGATAGACCTTGTTTCAAAAGTATAAAGTGTGAACCATGTAAAAAAAGATCATGGTATTAAGCAGTGTGCAAAAGGCTTTTCTTGCATTTCTATATTTTTCAACTTATTACTACTATCCAATAAATATATATAGCTATATTCTAAATTCTAATTCTAGATCCTAAACCTTTGAATTAGATAACGAAGCAGTCACGTGGGTGTGTGTGAGAAACGAAGCTTCGGACGTCATTGGTCACGTGATTTTTCCAGAACGAATCAAGCTTCGATATAAAGCTTCAATGAAAATCGGTTAATTTTTTTTAACACACGCCTCAGAGCTTCGGTTTCACTGGTAGCATC
This sequence comes from Tachysurus fulvidraco, assembly GCF_022655615.1. NCBI lineage: Eukaryota > Metazoa > Chordata > Actinopteri > Siluriformes > Bagridae > Tachysurus > Tachysurus fulvidraco. The sequence continues at coordinate 20,600,503 of NC_062533.1, forward strand.
ACTAGTGAACAAAATGTGTAGCGATACCAAATCATCTGTTGTGGTTATACTATTCAAATAGTATAATATGAATAAGTAAACACTTAAAAGATGAAGTAATTATACTGACGTACGTGTCCCTTAGTGACATGTTTTCGGATTGTGTTTGAAACCCTTCCGCTCTCACACTAAGAAATGTGTCCTAGTTTGCACGGGTTAGTGTTGAAAACACAAGATCGACTATCAAAGTTGGTCTTACCTTGAACGCAGATGTCCTTCGAAATCCCCTTGGTCTTCTAACCAAGGATCCTCTTCAAGTTCCTCTACCTAATCTATTGTTTAAATCTTTAGATGGAGGAGTTTTGTCTTTTCAGGGTCCTTACAATAGGAGGCTTTGTTTTTATTAAAAGTAATACAGATAAATGTGTGTATTATATGAAAAATAAAGAAAATTACAAATAAAAACTCTTTCAAATAATCAAACAGTATTAGAATAAGTAAAAGTTATTACAGATTATAACAAACCAAGAAACACTCTCCAAGTGTAAACTTGCATTTTTTCTATGATGCACACAGAGTATAACACGCACTAAGGCTGTCTCTACAATAGAATGCACACACAATGTAATTCAAGGCGAGCTTTTATACATTCTGTATCATTACTGTTGCCAGTTGGATTTGGCTGTCGGGTTTGGTCCCCTTTGAGCCTACTTGATGGCCAACATCTCGTCCCCCAAACATTTCTCATCTCCCAAACATATCTTGCCGGAAACTCTGTGTGCTACTAATGTCTTTTTTCTCTATTCTCAAGGTTAACACTTCTATATAAGGTTATATCGTTGCAGGTAACTTCCTGCAACTGTTAGGCTGTGATTATAGTAGTAGTAGTAACCTTTATTGTCACTGGACTGCACCAGCGAAATTAGCCATCAACCTGTCCATACATACAATATATACAATATGACAAGGGGAGGACAGGACAAGAAGACAGGGGATTGAAAAAGAAATACAGCATAACATGAGATAAGGGAGGAGAAGGGAGGGGGGTGGAGGTAATCCAGCACAGGCAAGCAGCCATCAGCCAGCACTGGGCGCACTGGTTGTCAGATATATATGTGCTTGTGTGTGTGTGTATGTATGTATGTATGTATGTATGTATGTATGTATGTATGTATGTATGTATGTATGTAAGTGTGTAGGCCTGGAGAGTCATTGCTCCCAGTATAAAATCTAGGTGCCTCAGTCCGCAAGATTGTCATAGCGATACACAGCAAGTCCAGACAGGTCCCAGACAGAGTCAAGAATCTTGGCAGATGCCAGTGCTGGTTGAGGGGAGCCGAAAGCAGATAAGATTGGGATTGTTTGGTCTTTGGGCAAGTAGACGCATTCCATTTTACACAACTACTCTTTTAGTCCGTTCTGGTCTCCAAATAGATTCATTTGCCTTTCCAAAGCAGTGAGTGTCTCCGTGATGTTATCCAAAGCAGTGAGCGTCTCCGTGATGTTATCAAAAGCAGTGAGCTTCTCCATAATGTTCTTCATATTGCGGTTAATAGTCCCAGCCTCAGTGCTGACCGCTCTGCACACTGCTTCAATCATGATGGGCAGCCTTGGGAGGTTTTGGACAGATGTTACCTTTTCTGATTTTCTCAATAAACCAGGGCAATGCCTAATCCAATCATCAGAAATTCTGTCATCATGGTTCTGAATAGGTAGATATGTTCAATGTCTGCCATGGAACGAGCCGCCAGACACACGACCCGCCACCTCTCCCACGCGTCCATCGTATAGCCAGCTGCGAATGTTCCGGGAGGGATGTCAGGTTCCCCTGAACCCAAGCTTCTCGTCGAGAAGATGGTGTCAATTGTGTTAAGAGACCAGTTAATTAAATCCATGATACTCAGATTTTTTAGTTTGGAGAGCAGTGCGGAGAGAGTCTCTCAAAGTATAAGACAATAGACGAGTTGAGAGGAGGAAAGCAGGGAAAGTAAGGGGGAGGAAAGGGAGAGAAAATGCGACCGTCTTCGTTGAGAGCCAAAGAGAAAAGGTAACATTGTCAGTCTACACAGCCTGAGCAGGTAAAGTGTATCTATAAGACTGACCACGGCCTGTCTAAGCTGGTTCAGGCCTCACCACCTCGTCACCACCTCGTCACCACCTCGTGTCCAGAACATTCTGTCCCTCCATCAGCTCACAAAAAAACTTCTAGTCACGTACACAGAAGGTCAGAACAAAATTTTCCATCACATTATCACAGACTTTCTTCAATACACTCTGGATATTGTAGTGTTTGTAACTGGAAATCTGTCTCTCTCATGTGTGTTTGTATTGAAATCCCCAAATAAGACCATGTCATAACCTACATTTAGGACGTCATATAATATCTTCCCGGCTCTGTCAGGTGTGTGTGTGTGTGTGTGTGTGTGTGTGTGTGTGTGTGTGTGTGTGTGTGTGTGTGTGTAGGTTGATAATGCTTAGTTTTTGGTTTTTATAATGGCTGTCTTTTAATCTTCCAGGGATAATTTCCATTGACATAATTTCTACAGTCAGCACAATCTTTTCTGATGGTAGATCTAGATATTCACAAGAGCTGAAGGAATGTCAGACACCCACACACCCACACATACACACACACACACACCCACACACACACACACACACACACACACACACACACACACACACACACACACACACACACACACACACACACACACACACACACAATGAGGGAAATGTTAGGGTCAGCTCATTTAACATACAAATGATTGAATATTTTTGTGCTGTCTCTGGTGTGTGTGTGTGTGTGTGTGTGTGTGTGTGTGTGTGTGTGTGTGTGTGTGTGTGTGTGTGTGTGTGTGTGTGTGTCTGAAATGTATATCGTGAGATCCCTATGAGTATATACATTTTTACAAACAAAACTGTAGCATTTATTAAAATCAGACATAATATTAAGTTGCTGTATTAAGCATTACATGTATGTTAAGTAATAGTAAGATACACAGCCAAATGTATTTGGACACCTGACCCTGCAATCTGTCAGAGTGGGCCATCAACGTTAGAAGCATTCTATACAATGTCTTTGTGTAGTTTAGGATTAATATTTCCCTTCATTTGAATTAAAGGGCTGAACATGTTACATCAAGTTACCCCTGTGCACAAAGCGAGGTCCATTAAGACTCAAAAAACAAACATGAGCATGGAAGGCATTGTTTAATGTTTAATAGAGAAGTAATTAATACAGAAGGGTATGCAATTATATGAAAGGTATATGGAATTATTACTTGAACAAAAGTTAATTAGATGGATCAGAATCTCTTAATTTAGGGAAAACAATAGCCAAAGGCATCTTCGTGGATTATTATTATTTTAAATCTGTCCTCAAACTACCACATCCAATTCAGAACAGCAGATGAGTTGACACTGCACATTTGTTTGAAAATAATTAACTTCTTTATAAGAAGTGAAAATTTTGCAAAAATGTATATTATAGAATATATAAAGTCTGATATATGAACTAATTTAAAAATTAGTACATTTAATAATAGAAGGTGAGTTGTTTTTTTCATTATGTGTTCATTGACATGTTTTTCTTTGTGCTAATCTGACTTGACAACCTAATAAACAAAGATTATTCTAAAATAATGTGTTAGTGTCGAACCATTAATAAAATCGAATCTCCTCAATCAGCAACGTGTTAGTTAAGTATCAACCCCATTAACCTTAAGCATTCAGGCACTCACAGACAGATTATAAGCAATTCTTCCTCAGCACATCACACTTCTTATCACCCAGATGGGTTAGCTGGTGGCAGAGGAATTGTAGAGGGGGGATTAGGATCATCATCAATTGTCAGATCACGGCAGAAGAGGACATCATTCTTCCCAAAGCCAAGCTTGTACTGCCAAATGTACATTTTAGTGTGGGGCTTTAGAGACAGGGACAGACTTTCTTCTGTCTCAGTTGCTTCTTCCCATCTCTCTTCGTCGGTGTTGACACTTTGTCCTCCATATTCTGCTGTCAGAGAGAACTGAAATTTGGCAATGGCTTCAGTCAGAGCCCCTGACTGATATGTGGTGCTCATTGAAAATTTCCAGTTGTGCTCTATACTACTTATATGGGATTTGTTATAGCCCACTTTCCTAGTTATCTTTTTTTGCCACTCTAAGGGAGTTTCTGAATCGTTGGAAATTGTCTTAATGAGCTCCCATTTTCCAAATGCTGGGCCTTGTGTTGTAACCAGGCCTCCAGGAAGGAAGCTCAGTACATCTGGGTGAACTGAGTATGTGTTTGCATAAGTGTCTTTGTTAAGGTTATCAGTTTTGTGGTACTCGATCCCCCATTTACCTTTTGGTTTGAGCAAGTAGGAGTAAGATTTTGTGCCCCAGTAGTATAGGCCATCCTTGCAGTTTGGATGCAGTGGATATTCAATTGCATTACTATCCGTGTTCATATCGGCAGTTTTACGATACACACCTCTGCTCTTAAAGATTATGTAGAAGTATCCATAGGCAGACAGATAGTTGTCACCTCCTTGACAGTTTGGGTGGAGGTCAAACACTTTAGCACCGCAATCTTTGGTCATATCGGACACACAGCGACACGTATTACCTTTAATGATGTAAAATGTGCTGTTGTCATAGGCAAGATAGTGATCTCCACCCTGACAGGAGGGGTGCAGGCTGTAAACGGTGAGATCGCTGCCTTGATGGAAATTTGTTGAGTACATGTAACAGCCAAGATCAGAGCGAACGATATAATAATTGTCATCTACACCACAGAAATCAACACCTTTGGCTTCGCTCTTTGAGAGGATCCCCGCCATCTTTTTTCTGAAAAACAACAAACAGAATGTCTGTCATCAAAAGTATCATAAATTGTTACACATTTTATGTCAAAAATAAGCAGTAAGTAATACAATAAGCAAATATAAGCAATCCAAATAATAAACAATGTTTAAGTAAAAGTGAAATAAAGTGAAATGCAACAATAAGCGGAGTGGAGGCAGAATGTTCACAGAGATACTTACAGGTAAGCTGGGCGGTGGAAGGGTTGTGGGTGTGGAATACAGAGGTTCTGTCTTCTCCAATAACAAGTAGTGAGAAAATATCCAGAATCTCTCTATATATACTATACTGGAAACTTTATCTCCTCCTGCTAGAAGTCAGTCCAAGAAATAAGTACAAACCCTTCAAGACCACACCCTAAAGAAGAACGAAGAAAGTGGACTGCAGTTACTTCAGAATACTGCAGTTACTTCTGAAGAAAACACACACCATATAATTGTGTGTGCATGTGTGTTTGTGTGTGTGTGTGTGTGTGTGCATTTTTTTCAGAATATTGCAGTTACTTCTGAAGAAACACACACCGTATAATTGTGTGTGGGTGTGTGGGTGTATGTGTTTATAACAATTATTAAGTAGCTGCAATAAGAATTATATCAGTTGATGGTTGTTAGAGTAATAGTAACATACACACTGTATAGCCGAAAGTATGTGGACAAAGGATCCTGAAACCCATCAAAAATTTAGAAGCACACAACTCTACAGAAAATCTTTGTGCGGCATCGGATTAATATTTTCCTATACTGGAATCAAAGGGCTAAAAAAAGTTACATCAAATTAATAAATGTATTACTGCAGTCTAGACGTGTCTAAAACATTTGTTTAAACAAAATCTGATCAGCAAATGTTGTTGTTTATACTTTTAGTATCGTTTTAGATCTTTCATAATAACAACAGCTCAAATAATACTCCCTTCCACTCTGCTCTAGACCATCCCGCAAGACCTTCTGCCCTTCATTACCACTATCATCAATTGATCCATAGCATCTGGTCATTTATCATCTACCTTCAAGAGAGCAAGGGTTATTCCCATCCTAAAGAAACCTGCTCTGGTTCTATCAGATATACTGTACAGTATGTAACTACAGATCGGAATCACTTCTCTCATTTCTTTAGAAAATTCTTGAACACATTGTCTATAATCAACTGTTTGTCTATCTCTCACAGAACAACCTCCAAGATCCCAACCAGTCTGGCTTTAAAGCGGCTCATTCCACAGAGACAGCCAAACTACAGAAGCGTTTGATACGGTCAACCACAAGACTCTCTTGTCCACCCTCTGGAGTCTTGGGATTTGTGGATCAGCTTGGGAATGGTTTGCATCCTACCTTGAAGGATGCTCATTTCAGGTAACATGGAGGGGAGTGGAATCTGTTCCACACAGACTCTCCACTGGTGTCCCACAGGGCTCAGTACTTGTTCCACTTCTTTTCTCCATGTATACTCACTCTCTTGGTGAGTATAAGTTAAGTATTTCTAAGTTATTTCCTCACATGGGTTCTCTTACCACTGCTATGCTGATGATACACAACTTATCTTCTCTTTCCCTCCCTCAGATTCCATAGCTTCCATAGCTTCTTCCATAGTTCTCTTACCACTGCTATGCTGATGATACACAACTTATCTTCTCTTTCCCTCCCTCAGATTCCATAGCTTCTCATCGGATCTCAGCATGCCTTTCATAAATTTCATCATGGATGATGGCTCATCAGTTAAGGCTCAATCCTAGCAAAGCTGAACTGCTGACAACCACCACCCCACTGCTGCGACCCGTCCACTGGCTACTGGTAGCTGCACGCATCAGATTCAAAACACTGATGCGAAATCCTGATTTTTCAAATGACGGTTGAAGACCTTCTTATTCATGAAACACTTCAACTAGCACTTTCTTCCCTGTTTGTTGTATGTATGTATGTATAATAATAATAATAATAATAATAATAATAATAATAATAATAATAATAATAACAACTTTGAACAGTGTTTTAGACTCATGGTATCTTAAGTATGTAACCTAGTGAACTAGAGTTAATGTATCCAATGACAGAGACTTAAGCACTTTTGTACTTCTCTCTGGATAAGGGTGTCTGCCAAATGCTGTAAATGTAAATGTCATAGACACTAAATTACCACTCATGTAAATCTGTGTAAAACTTGTGGAACTGTTTCACTGTTCTGGAACGTGTGGGTCAGCTTGACAATATGAGAGAGACATGTAAGATTTTAGTGTTAAATATGAGCTGGAGTCAGTGCTGGTATAGTGCTGGTATAATGCTGGTATAGTGCTGGTATAGTGCTGGTATAGTGGTATAGATCTCACGATATACATTTCAGACACAGACACACACAGAGACAGCACAAACATATTCAATCATTTGTATGTTAAATGAGCTGACCCTAACATTTCCCTCATTGTGTGTGTGTGTGTGTGTGTGTGTGTGTGTGTGTGTGTGTGTGTGTGTGTGTGTGTGTGTGTGTGTGTGTGTGTGTGTGTGTGTGTGTGTGTCTGACATTCCTTCAGCTCTTGTGAATATGTCTCAATAAGCAGTGGCCTAAAAACACTGATCTACCATCAGAAAAGATTGTGCTGACTGTAGAAATTATGTCAATGGAAATTATCCCTGGAAGATTAATAGACAGCCATTATAAAAACCAAAAACTAAGCATTATCACCCCCCCCCCACACACACACACACACAGACACACACACTGAACCTTACACCACACTTCCAAGTAACAGGTATGTGTGCTTGTGAGCCCACACTGTTAGTTGGAAATCAGATTTAACAAGACTTTCACCCCTCAGTAGTTAATTTTATAGATACAGTATCAGAAGATTTTGTGAACATTTCTTTGTGTCACTGAACCTTTTGATAGATTCTTAACATGGAATCATTCTTTCTGTAATACAGAATACAGTGGAATTTTTTTTCAACTGACAAAACACACACACGACAGAGCTGGGAAAATATTATATGACGTCCTAAATGTAGGTTATAATAAGGTCTAATTTGTGGATTTCAATACAAACACACATGAGAGAGACAGATTTCCAGTTACAAACACTACAATATCCAGAGAGTATTGAAGAAAGTCTGTGATACTGTGATGGAAAATTTTGTTCTGACCTTCTGTGTATGTGACTAGAAGGTTTTTTTGCTGATGGAGGGACAGAATGTGCTGGAGACGAAGTGGTGAGACTCGAGGCCTGAACCAGCTTAGTCAGGCTGTGGTAAGTTTGTCAGTCTTATAGATACACCTTACCTGCTTAGGCTTTGTAGACAATGACTGACAATGTTACCTTATAAGGAGTTGGGTTTCTCTTGAATTTGTCCCCCTGTTAGAACCATGTTTATAAAGGGGGACAATGTTTATAAAAACTCAGTGTAACAAATGATTGAGGCTCTTCCTCTTTGGGATTTCTCTGAAGATGTTGGCTCGTGTTGTGCAGCACTACAATAAACTGTAACCTTTTATTCTTGTCTATGATTATTCTTGTCTATGAGTACTTACTAAGTCCTTAGGTCTGTGTTTGTTTTGTGTGGCACTATGATCCTGGAGAAATGTTGTCTCATTTCACTGTGTACTCCAACAGCTATATATATGGTTGTAATGACAGTAAAAGCTTCTTGACTTGACTTGATTAGCAGTGTGTCATTTTTCTGCTTCTAAATCATAAAGTGGGAAACGTTCCTCTACTCAGGGATAAGAGCAGCATGAAATGCTGTTAATTTGTTTTATTTACATTAATTATTATGTTATCTTTTCTGTTGTATCTGAGTTTCATTTAAATGTGAATAAGGTGGAGTTAAGACCTTAAAATATATAAAATATAAATGGATCTATGGATAACATCACAGTGATTCTCACTGCTTTGGATACTGTTAACATCATGGAGAACTTTGGAAAGAAAAATGGTTCGATATGGAGACCAGAATGGACTAAGAGAGTAGTCATGTAAATTGGAATGCGTCGACTCGCCCCAAGACCAAACGATCCCAATCGTATCTGCTTTCGGCTCCCCTCAACCAGCACTGGCCTCGGCCAAGGCCGCTGTTGGAACAACAATTCCCCTGGAAGAGCACTGCAGCGCAACGCTCTTGCGTTCCTCCCCCCATTTCCACAGACACCTGCTGATCGTTGACTCTGTCTGGGATCTGATCAAGGCTGTCTCCATGGCAAATTGCTGTGTATCGCTATGACAATCTTGTGGACTGAGGCATCGAGATTTGATGCTGGGAGCAACGACTCTCCAGGCCTACACATACATATACACTAGGGGTGGAGCCGAACCTGAATACGGTATTCGGAAAGGCACAAATAGTGTGTTTTTTACGAATACTTATTTCGAACAAATACTTAAAAAAATACTTGTATTCGGGAACAAGAAAAACTTTATATCAAAAAGCTGCATTTTCTCATGAGACCGCAGTGCAGCCCCCATGAGTGAGTGAGTGAGTGACATTGAGGAGTCGGGGGGTGGGGGGTAAAGAGGTGACTGACACAAGCTGCTCACACAGCAACAGAGAAGCTCGGCTGTGCGAAAAAATACTTCACTGCATCACTATTTTTGTTGAATAGATTTTTGTACCTTAACTGGGTTCCGGAGGCAGTTTATAACTTTCGGGAAGCGGAGTTTGATCGGGAGATTATTTCATTACGCTGCATTATTGATGTCTGCATTCGGGTGCTCTTATGTTCGCTCTGTTTACGTAC